>NC_092330.1:21865969-22168999 GCF_036785885.1 Coffea arabica
GTTCCGGATCCGGACCCGGCGAGTCTCGGATCCGGGTCGGGTCTACCCGAACAAATTTGCCAAAATTTATAATTTCTAACAAAAAAGAGAAAAAGATATATTTGTAAACTAATTTCTAGCTAATGCAAAGAAAAAACCAAATAAGAAAATAAATCAAATTGATTTTACTCAAATACATCATCCTAATCAAATTATATTGATAATATATATTTTTTATAAATTATTAAATCATTTATATCCGGATCCGGGTCTAATACGGGTCGGAATACTATATTCCGTATCCGACCCGTTTTTTTGTTTGAAAAAACGGATCCGGATACGGATAACGGAATTAAATCCCTACCCATACCCGAAAAAATTTCAGGGATCCGATCCGGATCCGGGTCTAGACCCGTCCCGTTGACAGGCCTAGGGTCACCCATCCTAGTACTACTGTCGCCCAAGCACGCTTAACTTCGGAGTTCTGATGGGATCCGGTGCATTAGTGCTGGTATGATCGCACCCGCCATGTTCCTTTCGCTTTATTCTTTTAAACTGCCACGTCCTGTGAAGCAGTTTGGCTTTTCTGGACCCGAATTCATTCTAAGCGTCAATTCATGAATTTCCTCACATCCTTTTATTTATTTACTTTTATATTTTTTTCTTGTTGCTTTGCACCTTTTTTTTCTCTCGTCGCACAACTCTCAATTATCCTGAAATTGATCCTTCACGCTTGCGCTTATACATTTGCGCCGACAACTTTGACCGACGATCCGGGCTTCGATCCAGCCGTACCGTTCCTGACTTGTCTCGCGCCTTCAGATCCGCCTTCATGCTTCGATGAGAAGCAAAATATAAAGCAATCGTTCCGACGGAGCTAAATTACTACAGCATAAAGAACGAAGGGGAAATTTGGATTTCGAAACAAAAAAGGGAGGGGTGCAACACGAGGATTTCCCAGGGGGTCACCTAGGGGTGTCAACGGGCCGGGTCCGGGCCGGAATTCATTATTCCGGACCCGGACCCGGACCCGGATCCGACCCGTTTACCCGACGGGTCTTTTATTCTGTGTTCCGGATCCGGACCCGGCGAGTCTCGGATCCGGGTCGGGTCTACCCGAACAAATTTGCCAAAATTTATAATTTCTAACAAAAAAGAGAAAAAGATATATTTGTAAACTAATTTCTAGCTAATGCAAAGAAAAAACCAAATAAGAAAATAAATCAAATTGATTTTACTCAAATACATCATCCTAATCAAATTATATTGATAATATATATTTTTTATAAATTATTAAATCATTTATATCCGGATCTGGGTCTAATACGGGTCGGAATATTATATTCCGTATCCGACCCGATTTTTTGTTTGAAAAAACGGATCCGGATCCGGATAACGGAATTAAATCCCTACCCATACCCAAAAAAATTTCAGGGATCCGATCCGGATCCGGGTCTAGACCCGACCCGTTGACAGGCCTAGGGTCACCCATCCTAGTACTACTGTCGCCCAAGCACGCTTAACTTCGGAGTTCTGATGGGATCCGGTGCATTAGTGCTGGTATGATCGCACCCGCCATGTTCCTTTCGCTTTATTCTTTTAAACTGCCACGTCCTGTGAAGCAGTTTGGCTTTTCTGGACCCGAATTCATTCTAAGCGTCAATTCATGAATTTCCTCTCATCCTTTTATTTATTTACTTTTATATTTTTTTCTTGTTGCTTTGCACCTTTTTTTTCCCTCGTCGCACAACTCTCAATTATCCTGAAATTGATCCTTCACGCTTGCGCTTATACATTTGCGCCGACAACTTTGACCGACGATCCGGGCTTCGATCCAGCCGTACCGTTCCTGACTTGTCTCGCGCCTTCAGATCCGCCTTCATGCTTCGATGAGAAGCAAAATATAAAGCAATCGTTCCGACGGAGCTAAATTACTACAGCTTAAAGAACGAAGGGGAAATTTGGATTTCGAAACAAAAAAGGGAGGGGTGCAACACGAGGATTTCCCAGGGGGTCACCTAGGGGTGTCAACGGGCCGGGTCCGGGCCGGAATTCATTATTCCGGACCCGGACCCGGATCCGACCCGTTTACCCGACGGGTCTTTTATTCTGTGTTCCGGATCCGGACCCGGCGAGTCTCGGATCCGGGTCGGGTCTACCCGAACAAATTTGCCAAAATTTATAATTTCTAACAAAAAAGAGAAAAAGATATATTTGTAAACAAATTTCTAGCTAATGCAAAGAAAAAACCAAATAAGAAAATAAATCAAATTGATTTTACTCAAATACATCATCCTAATCAAATTATATTGATAATATATATTTTTTATAAATTATTAAATCATTTATATCCGGATCCGGGTATAATACGGGTCGGAATACTATATTCCGTATCCGACCCGTTTTTTTGTTTGAAAAAACGGATTCGGATCCGGATAACGGAATTAAATCCCTACCCATACCCGAAAAAATTTCAGGGATCCGATCCGGATCCGGGTCTAGACCCGACCCGTTGACAGGCCTAGGGTCACCCATCCTAGTACTACTGTCGCCCAAGCACGCTTAACTTCGGAGTTCTGATGGGATCCGGTGCATTAGTGCTGGTATGATCGCACCCGCCATGTTCCTTTCGCTTTATTCTTTTAAACTGCCACGTCCTGTGAAGCAGTTTGGCTTTTCTGGACCCGAATTCATTCTAAGCGTCAATTCATGAATTTCCTCTCATCCTTTTATTTATTTACTTTTATATTTTTTTCTTGTTGCTTTGCACCTTTTTTTTCCCTCGTCGCACAACTCTCAATTATCCTAAAATTGATCCTTCACGCTTGCGCTTATACATTTGCGCCGACAACTTTGACCGACGATCCGGGCTTCGATCCAGCCGTACCGTTCCTGACTTGTCTCGCGCCTTCAGATCCGCCTTCATGCTTCGATAAGAAGCAAAATATAAAGCAATCGTTCCGACGGAGCTAAATTACTACAGCATAAAGAACGAAGGGGAAATTTGGATTTCGAAACAAAAAAGGGAGGGGTGCAACACGAGGACTTCCCAGGGGGTCACCCATCCTAGTACTACTCTCGCCCAAGCACGCTTAACTTCGGAGTTCTGATGGGATCCGGTGCATTAGTGCTGGTATGATCGCACCCGCCATGTTCCTTTCGCTTTATTCTTTTAAACTGCCCCGTCCTGTGAAGCAGTGTGGCTTTTCTGGACCCGAATTCATTTTAAGCGTCAATTCAAGAATTTCCCCTCATCCTTTTATTTATTTACTTTTACATTTTTTTCTTGTTGATTTGCACCATTTTTTTTCCCTCGTCGCGCAACTCTCAATTATCCTGAAATTGATCCTTCACGCTTGCGCTTATACATTTGCGCCGACAACTTTGACCGACGATCCGGGCTTCGATCCAGCCGTACCGTTCCTGACTTGTCTCGCGCCTTCAGATCCGCCTTCATGCTTCGATGAGAAGCAAAATATAAAGCAATCGTTCCGACGGAGCTAAATTACTACAGCATAAAGAACGAAGGGGAAATTTGGATTTCGAAACAAAAAAGGGAGGGGTGCAACACGAGGATTTCCCAGGGGGTCACCTAGGGGTGTCAACGGGCCGGGTCCGGGCCGGAATTCATTATTCCGGACCCGGACCCGGATCCGACCCGTTTACCCGACGGGTCTTTTATTCGGTGTTCCGGATCCGGACCCGGCGAGTCTCGGATCCGGGTCGGGTCTACCCGAACAAATTTGCCAAAATTTATAATTTCTAACAAAAAAGAGAAAAAGATATATTTGTAAACTAATTTCTAACTAATGCAAAGAAAAACCAAATAAGAAAATAAATCAAATTGATTTTACTCAAATACATCATCCTAATCAAATTATATTGATAATATATATTTTTTATAAATTATTAAATCATTTATATCCGGATCTGGGTCTAATACGGGTCGGAATATTATATTCCGTATCCGACCCGATTTTTTGTTTGAAAAAACGGATCCGGATCCGGATAACGGAATTAAATCCCTACCCATACCCGAAAAAATTTCAGGGATCCGATCCGGATCCGGGTCTAGACCCGACCCGTTGACAGGCCTAGGGTCACCCATCCTAGTACTACTGTCGCCCAAGCACGCTTAACTTCGGAGTTCTGATGGGATCCGGTGCATTAGTGCTGGTATGATCGCACCCGCCATGTTCCTTTCGCTTTATTCTTTTAAACTGCCACGTCCTGTGAAGCAGTTTGGCTTTTCTGGACCCGAATTCATTCTAAGCGTCAATTCATGAATTTCCTCTCATCCTTTTATTTATTTACTTTTATATTTTTTTCTTGTTGCTTTGCACCTTTTTTTTCCCTCGTCGCACAACTCTCAATTATCCTGAAATTGATCCTTCACGCTTGCGCTTATACATTTGCGCCGACAACTTTGACCGACGATCCGGGCTTCGATCCAGCCGTACCGTTCCTGACTTGTCTCGCGCCTTCAGATCCGCCTTCATGCTTCGATGAGAAGCAAAATATAAAGCAATCGTTCCGACGGAGCTAAATTACTACAGCATAAAGAACGAAGGGGAAATTTGGATTTCGAAACAAAAAAGGGAGGGGTGCAACACGAGGATTTCCCAGGGGGTCACCTAGGGGTGTCAACGGGCCGGGTCCGGGCCGGAATTCATTATTCCGGACCCGGACCCGGATCCGACCCGTTTACCCGACGGGTCTTTTATTCTGTGTTCCGGATCCGGACCCGGCGAGTCTCGGATCCGGGTCGGGTCTACCCGAACAAATTTGCCAAAATTTATAATTTCTAACAAAAAAGAGAAAAAGATATATTTGTAAACAAATTTCTAGCTAATGCAAAGAAAAAACCAAATAAGAAAATAAATCAAATTGATTTTACTCAAATACATCATCCTAATCAAATTATATTGATAATATATATTTTTTATAAATTATTAAATCATTTATATCCGGATCCGGGTATAATACGGGTCGGAATACTATATTCCGTATCCGACCCGTTTTTTTGTTTGAAAAAACGGATTCGGATCCGGATAACGGAATTAAATCCCTACCCATACCCGAAAAAATTTCAGGGATCCGATCCGGATCCGGGTCTAGACCCGACCCGTTGACAGGCCTAGGGTCACCCATCCTAGTACTACTGTCGCCCAAGCACGCTTAACTTCGGAGTTCTGATGGGATCCGGTGCATTAGTGCTGGTATGATCGCACCCGCCATGTTCCTTTCGCTTTATTCTTTTAAACTGCCACGTCCTGTGAAGCAGTTTGGCTTTTCTGGACCCGAATTCATTCTAAGCGTCAATTCATGAATTTCCTCTCATCCTTTTATTTATTTACTTTTATATTTTTTTCTTGTTGCTTTGCACCTTTTTTTTCCCTCGTCGCACAACTCTCAATTATCCTAAAATTGATCCTTCACGCTTGCGCTTATACATTTGCGCCGACAACTTTGACCGACGATCCGGGCTTCGATCCAGCCGTACCGTTCCTGACTTGTCTCGCGCCTTCAGATCCGCCTTCATGCTTCGATAAGAAGCAAAATATAAAGCAATCGTTCCGACGGAGCTAAATTACTACAGCATAAAGAACGAAGGGGAAATTTGGATTTCGAAACAAAAAAGGGAGGGGTGCAACACGAGGACTTCCCAGGGGGTCACCCATCCTAGTACTACTCTCGCCCAAGCACGCTTAACTTCGGAGTTCTGATGGGATCCGGTGCATTAGTGCTGGTATGATCGCACCCGCCATGTTCCTTTCGCTTTATTCTTTTAAACTGCCCCGTCCTGTGAAGCAGTGTGGCTTTTCTGGACCCGAATTCATTTTAAGCGTCAATTCAAGAATTTCCCCTCATCCTTTTATTTATTTACTTTTACATTTTTTTCTTGTTGATTTGCACCATTTTTTTTTCCCTCGTCGCGCAACTCTCAATTATCCTGAAATTGATCCTTCACGCTTGCGCTTATACATTTGCGCCGACAACTTTGACCGACGATCCGGGCTTCGATCCAGCCGTACCGTTCCTGACTTGTCTCGCGCCTTCAGATCCGCCTTCATGCTTCGATGAGAAGCAAAATATAAAGCAATCGTTCCGACGGAGCTAAATTACTACAGCATAAAGAACGAAGGGGAAATTTGGATTTCGAAACAAAAAAGGGAGGGGTGCAACACGAGGATTTCCCAGGGGGTCACCTAGGGGTGTCAACGGGCCGGGTCCGGGCCGGAATTCATTATTCCGGACCCGGACCCGGATCCGACCCGTTTACCCGACGGGTCTTTTATTCTGTGTTCCGGATCCGGACCCGGCGAGTCTCGGATCCGGGTCGGGTCTACCCGAACAAATTTGCCAAAATTTATAATTTCTAACAAAAAAGAGAAAAAGATATATTTGTAAACTAATTTCTAGCTAATGCAAAGAAAAAACCAAATAAGAAAATAAATCAAATTGATTTTACTCAAATACATCATCCTAATCAAATTATATTGATAATATATATTTTTTATAAATTATTAAATCATTTATATCCGGATCCGGGTATAATACGGGTCGGAATACTATATTCCGTATCCGACCCGTTTTTTTGTTTGAAAAAACGGATCCGGATCCGGATAACGGAATTAAATCCCTACCCATACCCGAAAAAATTTCAGGGATCCGATCCGGATCCGGGTCTAGACCCGACCCGTTGACAGGCCTAGGGTCACCCATCCTAGTACTACTGTCGCCCAAGCACGCTTAACTTCGGAGTTCTGATGGGATCCGGTGCATTAGTGCTGGTATGATCGCACCCGCCATGTTCCTTTCGCTTTATTCTTTTAAACTGCCACGTCCTGTGAAGCAGTTTGGCTTTTCTGGACCCGAATTCATTCTAAGCGTCAATTCATGAATTTCCTCTCATCCTTTTATTTATTTACTTTTATATTTTTTTCTTGTTGCTTTGCACCTTTTTTTTCCCTCGTCGCACAACTCTCAATTATCCTGAAATTGATCCTTCACGCTTGCGCTTATACATTTGCGCCGACAACTTTGACCGACGATCCGGGCTTCGATCCAGCCGTACCGTTCCTGACTTGTCTCGCGCCTTCAGATCCGCCTTCATGCTTCGATAAGAAGCAAAATATAAAGCAATCGTTCCGACGGAGCTAAATTACTACAGCATAAAGAACGAAGGGGAAATTTGGATTTCGAAACAAAAAAGGGAGGGGTGCAACACGAGGACTTCCCAGGGGGTCACCCATCCTAGTACTACTCTCGCCCAAGCACGCTTAACTTCGGAGTTCTGATGGGATCCGGTGCATTAGTGCTGGTATGATCGCACCCGCCATGTTCCTTTCGCTTTATTCTTTTAAACTGCCCCGTCCTGTGAAGCAGTGTGGCTTTTCTGGACCCGAATTCATTTTAAGCGTCAATTCAAGAATTTCCCCTCATCCTTTTATTTATTTACTTTTACATTTTTTTCTTGTTGATTTGCACCATTTTTTTTTCCCTCGTCGCGCAACTCTCAATTATCCTGAAATTGATCCTTCACGCTTGCGCTTATACATTTGCGCCGACAACTTTGACCGACGATCCGGGCTTCGATCCAGCCGTACCGTTCCTGACTTGTCTCGCGCCTTCAGATCCGCCTTCATGCTTCGATGAGAAGCAAAATATAAAGCAATCGTTCCGACGGAGCTAAATTACTACAGCATAAAGAACGAAGGGGAAATTTGGATTTCGAAACAAAAAAGGGAGGGGTGCAACACGAGGATTTCCCAGGGGGTCACCTAGGGGTGTCAACGGGCCGGGTCCGGGCCGGAATTCATTATTCCGGACCCGGACCCGGATCCGACCCGTTTACCCGACGGGTCTTTTATTCTGTGTTCCGGATCCGGACCCGGCGAGTCTCGGATCCGGGTCGGGTCTACCCGAACAAATTTGCCAAAATTTATAATTTCTAACAAAAAAGAGAAAAAGATATATTTGTAAACTAATTTCTAGCTAATGCAAAGAAAAAACCAAATAAGAAAATAAATCAAATTGATTTTACTCAAATACATCATCCTAATCAAATTATATTGATAATATATATTTTTTATAAATTATTAAATCATTTATATCCGGATCCGGGTATAATACGGGTCGGAATACTATATTCCGTATCCGACCCGTTTTTTTGTTTGAAAAAACGGATTCGGATCCGGATAACGGAATTAAATCCCTACCCATACCCGAAAAAATTTCAGGGATCCGATCCGGATCCGGGTCTAGACCCGACCCGTTGACAGGCCTAGGGTCACCCATCCTAGTACTACTGTCGCCCAAGCACGCTTAACTTCGGAGTTCTGATGGGATCCGGTGCATTAGTGCTGGTATGATCGCACCCGCCATGTTCCTTTCGCTTTATTCTTTTAAACTGCCACGTCCTGTGAAGCAGTTTGGCTTTTCTGGACCCGAATTCATTCTAAGCGTCAATTCATGAATTTCCTCTCATCCTTTTATTTATTTACTTTTATATTTTTTTCTTGTTGCTTTGCACCTTTTTTTTCCCTCGTCGCACAACTCTCAATTATCCTGAAATTGATCCTTCACACTTGCGCTTATGCATTTGCGCCGACAACTTTGACCGACGATCTGGGCTTCGATCCAGCTGTACCGTTCCTGACTTGTCTCGCGCCTTCAGATCCGCCTTCATGCTTCGATAAGAAGCAAAATATAAAGCAATCGTTCCGACGGAGCTAAATTACTACAGCATAAAGAACGAAGGGAAAATTTGGATTTCGAAACAAAAAAGGGAGGGGTGCAACACGAGGACTTCCCAGGGGGTCACCCATCCTAGTACTACTCTCGCCCAAGCACGCTTAACTTCGGAGTTCTGATGGGATCCGGTGCATTAGTGCTGGTATGATCGCACCCGCCATGTTCCTTTCGCTTTATTCTTTTAAACTGCCCCGTCCTGTGAAGCAGTGTGGCTTTTCTGGACCCGAATTCAATTTAAGCGTCAATTCAAGAATTTCCCCTCATCCTTTTATTTATTTACTTTTACATTTTTTTCTTGTTGATTTGCACCATTTTTTTTTCCCTCGTCGCGCAACTCTCAATTATCTTGAAATTGATCCTTCACGCTTGCGCTTATACATTTGCGCCGACAACTTTGACCGACGATCCGGGCTTCGATCCAGCCGTACCGTTCCTGACTTGTCTCGCGCCTTCAGATCCGCCTTCATGCTTCGATGAGAAGCAAAATATAAAGCAATCGTTCCGACGGAGCTAAATTACTACAGCATAAAGAACGAAGGGGAAATTTGGATTTCGAAACAAAAAAGGGAGGGGTGCAACACGAGGATTTCCCAGGGGGTCACCTAGGGGTGTCAACGGGCCGGGTCCGGGCCGGAATTCATTATTCCGGACCCGGACCCGGATCCGACCCGTTTACCCGACGGGTCTTTTATTCGGTGTTCCGGATCCGGACCCGGCGAGTCTCGGATCCGGGTCGGGTCTACCCGAACAAATTTGCCAAAATTTATAATTTCTAACAAAAAAGAGAAAAAGATATATTTGTAAACTAATTTCTAACTAATGCAAAGAAAAAACCAAATAAGAAAATAAATCAAATTGATTTTACTCAAATACATCATCCTAATCAAATTATATTGATAATATATATTTTTTACAAATTATTAAATCATTTATATCCGGATCCGGGTCTAATACGGGTCGGAATACTATATTCCGTATCCGACCCGTTTTTTTGTTTGAAAAAACGGATCCGGATCCGGATAACGGAATTAAATCCCTACCCATACCCGCAAAAATTTCAGGGATCCGATCCGGATCCGGGTGTAGACCCAACCCGTTGACCGGCCTAGGGTCACCCATCCTAGTACTACTGTCGCCTAAGCACGCTTAACTTCGAAGTTCTGATGGGATCCGGTGCATTAGTGCTCGTATGATCGCACCCGCCATTTTCCTTTCGCTTTATTCTTTTAAACTGCCACGTCCTGTGAAGCAGTTTGGCTTTTCTGGACCAGAATTCATTCTAAGCGTCAATTCATGAATTTCCTCTCATCCTTTTATTTATTTACTTTTATATTTTTTTCTTGTTGCTTTGCACCTTTTTTTTCACTCGTCGCACAACTCTCAATTATCCTGAAATTGATCCTTCACGCTTGCGCTTATACATTTGCGCCGACAACATTGACCGACGATCCGGGCTTCGATCCAGCCGTACCGTTCCTGACTTGTCTCGCGCCTTCAGATCCGCCTTCATGCTTCGATAAGAAGCAAAATATAAAGCAATCGTTCCGACGGAGCTAAATTACTACAGCATAAAGAACGAAGGGGAAATTTGGATTTCGAAACAAAAAAGGGAGGGGTGCAACACGAGGACTTCCCAGGGGGTCACCCATCCTAGTACTACTCTCGCCCAAGCACGCTTAACTTCGGAGTTCTGATGGGATCCGGTGCATTAGTGCTGGTATGATCGCACCCGCCATGTTCCTTTCGCTTTATTCTTTTAAACTGCCCCGTCCTGTGAAGCAGTGTGGCTTTTCTGGACCCGAATTCATTTTAAGCGTCAATTCAAGAATTTCCCCTCATCCTTTTATTTATTTACTTTTACATTTTTTTCTTGTTGATTTGCACCATTTTTTTTTCCTTCGTCGCGCAACTCTCAATTATCCTGAAATTGATCCTTCACGCTTGCGCTTATACATTTGCGCCGACAACTTTGACCGACGATCCGGGCTTCGATCCAGCCGTACCGTTCCTGACTTGTCTCGCGCCTTCAGATCCGCCTTCATGCTTCGATGAGAAGCAAAATATAAAGCAATCGTTCCGACGGAGCTAAATTACTACAGCATAAAGAACGAAGGGGAAATTTGGATTTCGAAACAAAAAAGGGAGGGGTGCAACACGAGGATTTCCCAGGGGGTCACCTAGGGGTGTCAACGGGCCGGGTCCGGGCCGAAATTCATTATTCCGGACCCGGACCCGGATCCGACCCGTTTACCCGACGGGTCTTTTATTCGGTGTTCCGGATCCGGACCCGGCGAGTCTCGGATCCGGGTCGGGTCTACCCGAGCAAATTTGCCAAAATTTATAATTTCTAACAAAAAAGAGAAAAAGATATATTTGTAAACTAATTTCTAACTAATGCAAAGAAAAAACCAAATAAGAAAATAAATCAAATTGATTTTACTCAAATACATCATCCTAATCAAATTATATTGATAATATATATTTTTTACAAATTATTAAATCATTTATATCCGGATCCGGGTCTAATACGGGTCGGAATACTATATTCCGTATCCGACCCGTTTTTTTGTTTGAAAAAACGGATCCGGATCCGGATAACGGAATTAAATCCCTACCCATACCCGCAAAAATTTCAGGGATCCGATCCGGATCCGGGTGTAGACCCAACCCGTTGACCGGCCTAGGGTCACCCATCCTAGTACTACTGTCGCCCAAGCACGCTTAACTTCGAAGTTCTGATGGGATCCGGTGCATTAGTGCTCGTATGATCGCACCCGCCATGTTCCTTTCGCTTTATTCTTTTAAACTGCCACGTCCTGTGAAGCAGTTTGGCTTTTCTGGACCCGAATTCATTCTAAGCGTCAATTCATGAATTTCCTCTCATCCTTTTATTTATTTACTTTTATATTTTTTTCTTGTTGTTTTGCACCTTTTTTTTCCCTCGTCGCACAACTCTCAATTATCCTGAAATTGATCCTTCACGCTTGCGCTTATGCATTTGCGCCGACAACTTTGACCGACGATCTGGGCTTCGATCCAGCTGTACCGTTCCTGACTTGTCTCGCGCCTTCAGATCCGCCTTCATGCTTCGATAAGAAGCAAAATATAAAGCAATCGTTCCGACGGAGCTAAATTACTACAGCATAAAGAACGAAGGGGAAATTTGGATTTCGAAACAAAAAAGGGAGGGGTGCAACACGAGGATTTCCCAGGGGGTCACCTAGGGGTGTCAACGGGCCGGGTCCGGGCCGGAATTCATTATTCCGGACCCGGACCCGGATCCGACCCGTTTACCCGACGGGTCTTTTATTCTGTGTTCCGGATCCGGACCCGGCGAGTCTCGGATCCGGGTCGGGTCTACCCGAACAAATTTGCCAAAATTTATAATTTCTAACAAAAAAGAGAAAAAGATATATTTGTAAACTAATTTCTAACTAATGCAAAGAAAAAACCAAATAAGAAAATAAATCAAATTGATTTTACTCAAATACATCATCCTAATCAAATTATATTGATAATATATATTTTTTATAAATTATTAAATCATTTATATCCGGATCCGGGTCTAATACGGGTCGGAATACTATATTCCGTATCCGACCCGTTTTTTTGTTTGAAAAAACGGATTCGGATCCGGATAACGGAATTAAATCCCTACCCATACCCGAAAAAATTTCAGGGATCCGATCCGGATCCGGGTCTAGACCCGACCCGTTGACAGGCCTAGGGTCACCCATCCTAGTACTACTGTCGCCCAAGCACGCTTAACTTCGGAGTTCTGATGGGATCCGGTGCATTAGTGCTGGTATGATCGCACCCGCCATGTTCCTTTCGCTTTATTCTTTTAAACTGCCACGTCCTGTGAAGCAGTTTGGCTTTTCTGGACCCGAATTCATTCTAAGCGTCAATTCATGAATTTCCTCTCATCCTTTTATTTATTTACTTTTATATTTTTTTCTTGTTGCTTTGCACCTTTTTTTTCCCTCGTCGCACAACTCTCAATTATCCTGAAATTGATCCTTCACGCTTGCGCTTATGCATTTGCGCCGACAACTTTGACCGACGATCTGGGCTTCGATCCAGCTGTACCGTTCCTGACTTGTCTCGCGCCTTCAGATCCGCCTTCATGCTTCGATAAGAAGCAAAATATAAAGCAATCGTTCCGACGGAGCTAAATTACTACAGCATAAAGAACGAAGGGGAAATTTGGATTTCGAAACAAAAAAGGGAGGGGTGCAACACGAGGACTTCCCAGGGGGTCACCCATCCTAGTACTACTCTCGCCCAAGCACGCTTAACTTCGGAGTTCTGATGGGATCCGGTGCATTAGTGCTGGTATGATCGCACCCGCCATGTTCCTTTCGCTTTATTCTTTTAAACTGCCCCGTCCTGTGAAGCAGTGTGGCTTTTCTGGACCCGAATTCAATTTAAGCGTCAATTCAAGAATTTCCCCTCATCCTTTTATTTATTTACTTTTACATTTTTTTCTTGTTGATTTGCACCATTTTTTTTTCCCTCGTCGCGCAACTCTCAATTATCTTGAAATTGATCCTTCACGCTTGCGCTTATACATTTGCGCCGACAACTTTGACCGACGATCCGGGCTTCGATCCAGCCGTACCGTTCCTGACTTGTCTCGCGCCTTCAGATCCGCCTTCATGCTTCGATGAGAAGCAAAATATAAAGCAATCGTTCCGACGGAGCTAAATTACTACAGCATAAAGAACGAAGGGGAAATTTGGATTTCGAAACAAAAAGGGAGGGGTGCAACACGAGGATTTCCCAGGGAGTCACCTAGGGGTGTCAACGGGCCGGGTCCGGGCCGGAATTCATTATTCCGGACCCGGACCCGGATCCGACCCGTTTACCCGACGGGTCTTTTATTCGGTGTTCCGGATCCGGACCCGGCGAGTCTCGGATCCGGGTCGGGTCTACCCGAACAAATTTGCCAAAATTTATAATTTCTAACAAAAAAGAGAAAAAGATATATTTGTAAACTAATTTCTAACTAATGCAAAGAAAAAACCAAATAAGAAAATAAATCAAATTGATTTTACTCAAATACATCATCCTAATCAAATTATATTGATAATATATATTTTTTACAAATTATTAAATCATTTATATCCGGATTCGGGTCTAATACGGGTCGGAATACTATATTCCGTATCCGACCCGTTTTTTTGTTTGAAAAAACGGATCCGGATCCGGATAACGGAATTAAATCCCTACCCATACCCGCAAAAATTTCAGGGATCCGATCCGGATCCGGGTGTAGACCCAACCCGTTGACCGGCCTAGGGTCACCCATCCTAGTACTACTGTCGCCCAAGCACGCTTAACTTCGAAGTTCTGATGGGATCCGGTGCATTAGTGCTCGTATGATCGCACCCGCCATGTTCCTTTCGCTTTATTCTTTTAAACTGCCACGTCCTGTGAAGCAGTTTGGCTTTTCTGGACCCGAATTCATTCTAAGCGTCAATTCATGAATTTCCTCTCATCCTTTTATTTATTTACTTTTATATTTTTTTCTTGTTGCTTTGCACCTTTTTTTTCCCTCGTCGCACAACTCTCAATTATCCTGAAATTGATCCTTCACGCTTGCGCTTATGCATTTGCGCCGACAACTTTGACCGACGATCTGGGCTTCGATCCAGCTGTACCGTTCCTGACTTGTCTCGCGCCTTCAGATCCGCCTTCATGCTTCGATAAGAAGCAAAATATAAAGCAATCGTTCCGACGGAGCTAAATTACTACAGCATAAAGAACGAAGGGGAAATTTGGATTTCGAAACAAAAAAGGGAGGGGTGCAACACGAGGACTTCCCAGGGGGTCACCCATCCTAGTACTACTCTCGCCCAAGCACGCTTAACTTCGGAGTTCTGATGGGATCCGGTGCATTAGTGCTGGTATGATCGCACCCGCCATGTTCCTTTCGCTTTATTCTTTTAAACTGCCCCGTCCTGTGAAGCAGTGTGGCTTTTCTGGACCCGAATTCATTTTAAGCGTCAATTCAAGAATTTCCCCTCATCCTTTTATTTATTTACTTTTACATTTTTTTCTTGTTGATTTGCACCATTTTTTTTTCCCTCGTCGCGCAACTCTCAATTATCCTGAAATTGATCCTTCACGCTTGCGCTTATACATTTGCGCCGACAACTTTGACCGACGATCCGGGCTTCGATCCAGCCGTACCGTTCCTGACTTGTCTCGCGCCTTCAGATCCGCCTTCATGCTTCGATGAGAAGCAAAATATAAAGCAATCGTTCCGACGGAGCTAAATTACTACAGCATAAAGAACGAAGGGGAAATTTGGATTTCGAAACAAAAAAGGGAGGGGTGCAACACGAGGATTTCCCAGGGGGTCACCTAGGGGTGTCAACGGGCCGGGTCCGGGCCGGAATTCATTATTCCGGACCCGGACCCGGATCCGACCCGTTTACCCGACGGGTCTTTTATTCTGTGTTCCGGATCCGGACCCGGCGAGTCTCGGATCCGGGTCGGGTCTACCCGAACAAATTTGCCAAAATTTATAATTTCTAACAAAAAAGAGAAAAAGATATATTTGTAAACTAATTTCTAACTAATGCAAAGAAAAAACCAAATAAAAAAATAAATCAAATTGATTTTACTCAAATACATCGTCCTAATCAAATTATATTGATAATATATATTTTTTATAAATTATTAAATCATTTATATCCGGATCCGGGTCTAATACGGGTCGGAATACTATATTCCGTATCCGACCCGTTTTTTTGTTTGAAAAAACGGATCCGGATCCGGATAACGGAATTAAATCCCTACCCATACCCGAAAAAATTTCAGGGATCCGATCCGGATCCGGGTCTAGACCCGACCCGTTGACAGGCCTAGGGTCACCCATCCTAGTACTACTGTCGCCCAAGCACGCTTAACTTCGGAGTTCTGATGGGATCCGGTGCATTAGTGCTGGTATGATCGCACCCGCCATGTTCCTTTCGCTTTATTCTTTTAAACTGCCACGTCCTGTGAAGCAGTTTGGCTTTTCTGGACCCGAATTCATTCTAAGCGTCAATTCATGAATTTCCTCTCATCCTTTTATTTATTTACTTTTATATTTTTTTCTTGTTGCTTTGCACCTTTTTTTTCCCTCGTCGCACAACTCTCAATTATCCTGAAATTGATCCTTCACACTTGCGCTTATGCATTTGCGCCGACAACTTTGACCGACGATCTGGGCTTCGATCCAGCTGTACCGTTCCTGACTTGTCTCGCGCCTTCAGATCCGCCTTCATGCTTCGATAAGAAGCAAAATATAAAGCAATCGTTCCGACGGAGCTAAATTACTACAGCATAAAGAACGAAGGGAAAATTTGGATTTCGAAACAAAAAAGGGAGGGGTGCAACACGAGGACTTCCCAGGGGGTCACCCATCCTAGTACTACTCTCGCCCAAGCACGCTTAACTTCGGAGTTCTGATGGGATCCGGTGCATTAGTGCTGGTATGATCGCACCCGCCATGTTCCTTTCGCTTTATTCTTTTAAACTGCCCCGTCCTGTGAAGCAGTGTGGCTTTTCTGGACCCGAATTCAATTTAAGCGTCAATTCAAGAATTTCCCCTCATCCTTTTATTTATTTACTTTTACATTTTTTTCTTGTTGATTTGCACCATTTTTTTTTCCCTCGTCGCGCAACTCTCAATTATCTTGAAATTGATCCTTCACGCTTGCGCTTATACATTTGCGCCGACAACTTTGACCGACGATCCGGGCTTCGATCCAGCCGTACCGTTCCTGACTTGTCTCGCGCCTTCAGATCCGCCTTCATGCTTCGATGAGAAGCAAAATATAAAGCAATCGTTCCGACGGAGCTAAATTACTACAGCATAAAGAACGAAGGGGAAATTTGGATTTCGAAACAAAAAAGGGAGGGGTGCAACACGAGGATTTCCCAGGGGGTCACCTAGGGGTGTCAACGGGCCGGGTCCGGGCCGGAATTCATTATTCCGGACCCGGACCCGGATCCGACCCGTTTACCCGACGGGTCTTTTATTCGGTGTTCCGGATCCGGACCCGGCGAGTCTCGGATCCGGGTCGGGTCTACCCGAACAAATTTGCCAAAATTTATAATTTCTAACAAAAAAGAGAAAAAGATATATTTGTAAACTAATTTCTAACTAATGCAAAGAAAAAACCAAATAAGAAAATAAATCAAATTGATTTTACTCAAATACATCATCCTAATCAAATTATATTGATAATATATATTTTTTACAAATTATTAAATCATTTATATCCGGATCCGGGTCTAATACGGGTCGGAATACTATATTCCGTATCCGACCCGTTTTTTTGTTTGAAAAAACGGATCCGGATCCGGATAACGGAATTAAATCCCTACCCATACCCGCAAAAATTTCAGGGATCCGATCCGGATCCGGGTGTAGACCCAACCCGTTGACCGGCCTAGGGTCACCCATCCTAGTACTACTGTCGCCCAAGCACGCTTAACTTCGAAGTTCTGATGGGATCCGGTGCATTAGTGCTCGTATGATCGCACCCGCCATTTTCCTTTCGCTTTATTCTTTTAAACTGCCACGTCCTGTGAAGCAGTTTGGCTTTTCTGGACCAGAATTCATTCTAAGCGTCAATTCATGAATTTCCTCTCATCCTTTTATTTATTTACTTTTATATTTTTTTCTTGTTGCTTTGCACCTTTTTTTTCACTCGTCGCACAACTCTCAATTATCCTGAAATTGATCCTTCACGCTTGCGCTTATACATTTGCGCCGACAACATTGACCGACGATCCGGGCTTCGATCCAGCCGTACCGTTCCTGACTTGTCTCGCGCCTTCAGATCCGCCTTCATGCTTCGATAAGAAGCAAAATATAAAGCAATCGTTCCGACGGAGCTAAATTACTACAGCATAAAGAACGAAGGGGAAATTTGGATTTCGAAACAAAAAAGGGAGGGGTGCAACACGAGGACTTCCCAGGGGGTCACCCATCCTAGTACTACTCTCGCCCAAGCACGCTTAACTTCGGAGTTCTGATGGGATCCGGTGCATTAGTGCTGGTATGATCGCACCCGCCATGTTCCTTTCGCTTTATTCTTTTAAACTGCCCCGTCCTGTGAAGCAGTGTGGCTTTTCTGGACCCGAATTCATTTTAAGCGTCAATTCAAGAATTTCCCCTCATCCTTTTATTTATTTACTTTTACATTTTTTTCTTGTTGATTTGCACCATTTTTTTTTCCTTCGTCGCGCAACTCTCAATTATCCTGAAATTGATCCTTCACGCTTGCGCTTATACATTTGCGCCGACAACTTTGACCGACGATCCGGGCTTCGATCCAGCCGTACCGTTCCTGACTTGTCTCGCGCCTTCAGATCCGCCTTCATGCTTCGATGAGAAGCAAAATATAAAGCAATCGTTCCGACGGAGCTAAATTACTACAGCATAAAGAACGAAGGGGAAATTTGGATTTCGAAACAAAAAAGGGAGGGGTGCAACACGAGGATTTCCCAGGGGGTCACCTAGGGGTGTCAACGGGCCGGGTCCGGGCCGAAATTCATTATTCCGGAC
The DNA here is from genome assembly GCF_036785885.1 of Coffea arabica. Lineage (NCBI taxonomy): Eukaryota > Viridiplantae > Streptophyta > Magnoliopsida > Gentianales > Rubiaceae > Coffea > Coffea arabica. The sequence goes on from NC_092330.1 coordinate 21,884,274, forward strand.
CCGGACCCGGATCCGACCCGTTTACCCGACGGGTCTTTTATTCGGTGTTCCGGATCCGGACCCGGCGAGTCTCGGATCCGGGTCGGGTCTACCCGAGCAAATTTGCCAAAATTTATAATTTCTAACAAAAAAGAGAAAAAGATATATTTGTAAACTAATTTCTAACTAATGCAAAGAAAAAACCAAATAAGAAAATAAATCAAATTGATTTTACTCAAATACATCATCCTAATCAAATTATATTGATAATATATATTTTTTACAAATTATTAAATCATTTATATCCGGATCCGGGTCTAATACGGGTCGGAATACTATATTCCGTATCCGACCCGTTTTTTTGTTTGAAAAAACGGATCCGGATCCGGATAACGGAATTAAATCCCTACCCATACCCGCAAAAATTTCAGGGATCCGATCCGGATCCGGGTGTAGACCCAACCCGTTGACCGGCCTAGGGTCACCCATCCTAGTACTACTGTCGCCCAAGCACGCTTAACTTCGAAGTTCTGATGGGATCCGGTGCATTAGTGCTAGTATGATCGCACCCGCCATTTTCCTTTCGCTTTATTCTTTTAAACTGCCACGTCCTGTGAAGCAGTTTGGCTTTTCTGGACCCGAATTCATTCTAAGCGTCAATTCATGAATTTCCTCTCATCCTTTTATTTATTTACTTTTATATTTTTTTCTTGTTGCTTTGCACCTTTTTTTTCACTCGTCGCACAACTCTCAATTATCCTGAAATTGATCCTTCACGCTTGCGCTTATACATTTGCGCCGACAACATTGACCGACGATCCGGGCTTCGATCCAGCCGTACCGTTCCTGACTTGTCTCGCGCCTTCAGATCCGCCTTCATGCTTCGATAAGAAGCAAAATATAAAGCAATCGTTCCGACGGAGCTAAATTACTACAGCATAAAGAACGAAGGGGAAATTTGGATTTCGAAACAAAAAAGGGAGGGGTGCAACACGAGGACTTCCCAGGGGGTCACCCATCCTAGTACTACTCTCGCCCAAGCACGCTTAACTTCGGAGTTCTGATGGGATCCGGTGCATTAGTGCTGGTATGATCGCACCCGCCATGTTCCTTTCGCTTTATTCTTTTAAACTGCCCCGTCCTGTGAAGCAGTGTGGCTTTTCTGGACCCGAATTCATTTTAAGCGTCAATTCAAGAATTTCCCCTCATCCTTTTATTTATTTACTTTTACATTTTTTTCTTGTTGATTTGCACCATTTTTTTTTCCCTCGTCGCGCAACTCTCAATTATCCTGAAATTGATCCTTCACGCTTGCGCTTATACATTTGCGCCGACAACTTTGACCGACGATCCGGGCTTCGATCCAGCCGTACCGTTCCTGACTTGTCTCGCGCCTTCAGATCCGCCTTCATGCTTCGATGAGAAGCAAAATATAAAGCAATCGTTCCGACGGAGCTAAATTACTACAGCATAAAGAACGAAGGGGAAATTTGGATTTCGAAACAAAAAAGGGAGGGGTGCAACACGAGGATTTCCCAGGGGGTCACCTAGGGGTGTCAACGGGCCGGGTCCGGGCCGGAATTCATTATTCCGGACCCGGACCCGGATCCGACCCGTTTACCCGACGGGTCTTTTATTCTGTGTTCCGGATCCGGACCCGGCGAGTCTCGGATCCGGGTCGGGTCTACCCGAACAAATTTGCCAAAATTTATAATTTCTAACAAAAAAGAGAAAAAGATATATTTGTAAACAAATTTCTAGCTAATGCAAAGAAAAAACCAAATAAGAAAATAAATCAAATTGATTTTACTCAAATACATCATCCTAATCAAATTATATTGATAATATATATTTTTTATAAATTATTAAATCATTTATATCCGGATCCGGGTCTAATACGGGTCGGAATACTATATTCCGTATCCGACCCGTTTTTTTGTTTGAAAAAACGGATCCGGATACGGATAACGGAATTAAATCCCTACCCATACCCGAAAAAATTTCAGGGATCCGATCCGGATCCGGGTCTAGACCCGTCCCGTTGACAGGCCTAGGGTCACCCATCCTAGTACTACTGTCGCCCAAGCACGCTTAACTTCGGAGTTCTGATGGGATCCGGTGCATTAGTGCTGGTATGATCGCACCCGCCATGTTCCTTTCGCTTTATTCTTTTAAACTGCCACGTCCTGTGAAGCAGTTTGGCTTTTCTGGACCCGAATTCATTCTAAGCGTCAATTCATGAATTTCCTCTCATCCTTTTATTTATTTACTTTTATATTTTTTTCTTGTTGCTTTGCACCTTTTTTTTCACTCGTCGCACAACTCTCAATTATCCTGAAATTGATCCTTCACGCTTGCGCTTATACATTTGCGCCGACAACATTGACCGACGATCCGGGCTTCGATCCAGCCGTACCGTTCCTGACTTGTCTCGCGCCTTCAGATCCGCCTTCATGCTTCGATAAGAAGCAAAATATAAAGCAATCGTTCCGACGGAGCTAAATTACTACAGCATAAAGAACGAAGGGGAAATTTGGATTTCGAAACAAAAAAGGGAGGGGTGCAACACGAGGACTTCCCAGGGGGTCACCCATCCTAGTACTACTCTCGCCCAAGCACGCTTAACTTCGGAGTTCTGATGGGATCCGGTGCATTAGTGCTGGTATGATCGCACCCGCCATGTTCCTTTCGCTTTATTCTTTTAAACTGCCCCGTCCTGTGAAGCAGTGTGGCTTTTCTGGACCCGAATTCATTTTAAGCGTCAATTCAAGAATTTCCCCTCATCCTTTTATTTATTTACTTTTACATTTTTTTCTTGTTGATTTGCACCATTTTTTTTTCCCTCGTCGCGCAACTCTCAATTATCCTGAAATTGATCCTTCACGCTTGCGCTTATACATTTGCGCCGACAACTTTGACCGACGATCCGGGCTTCGATCCAGCCGTACCGTTCCTGACTTGTCTCGCGCCTTCAGATCCGCCTTCATGCTTCGATGAGAAGCAAAATATAAAGCAATCGTTCCGACGGAGCTAAATTACTACAGCATAAAGAACGAAGGGGAAATTTGGATTTCGAAACAAAAAAGGGAGGGGTGCAACACGAGGATTTCCCAGGGGGTCACCTAGGGGTGTCAACGGGCCGGGTCCGGGCCGGAATTCATTATTCCGGACCCGGACCCGGATCCGACCCGTTTACCCGACGGGTCTTTTATTCGGTGTTCCGGATCCGGACCCGGCGAGTCTCGGATCCGGGTCGGGTCTACCCGAACAAATTTGCCAAAATTTATAATTTCTAACAAAAAAGAGAAAAAGATATATTTGTAAACTAATTTCTAACTAATGCAAAGAAAAAACCAAATAAGAAAATAAATCAAATTGATTTTACTCAAATACATCATCCTAATCAAATTATATTGATAATATATATTTTTTATAAATTATTAAATCATTTATATCCGGATCCGGGTCTAATACGGTTCGGAATACTATATTCCGTATCCGACCCGTTTTTTTGTTTGAAAAAACGGATCCGGATCCGGATAACGGAATTAAATCCCTACCCATACCCGAAAAAATTTCAGGGATCCAATCCGGATCCGGGTCTAGACCCGACCCGTTGACAGGCCTAGGGTCACCCATCCTAGTACTACTGTCGCCCAAGCACGCTTAACTTCGGAGTTCTGATGGGATCCGGTGCATTAGTGCTGGTATGATCGCACCCGCCATGTTCCTTTCGCTTTATTCTTTTAAACTGCCACGTCCTGTGAAGCAGTTTGGCTTTTCTGGACCCGAATTCATTCTAAGCGTCAATTCATGAATTTCCTCTCATCCTTTTATTTATTTACTTTTATATTTTTTTCTTGTTGCTTTGCACCTTTTTTTTCCCTCGTCGCACAACTCTCAATTATCCTGAAATTGATCCTTCACGCTTGCGCTTATGCATTTGCGCCGACAACTTTGACCGACGATCTGGGCTTCGATCCAGCTGTACCGTTCCTGACTTGTCTCGCGCCTTCAGATCCGCCTTCATGCTTCGATAAGAAGCAAAATATAAAGCAATCGTTCCGACGGAGCTAAATTACTACAGCATAAAGAACGAAGGGGAAATTTGGATTTCGAAACAAAAAAGGGAGGGGTGCAACACGAGGACTTCCCAGGGGGTTACCCATCCTAGTACTACTCTCGCCCAAGCACGCTTAACTTCGGAGTTCTGATGGGATCCGGTGCATTAGTGCTGGTATGATCGCACCCGCCATGTTCCTTTCGCTTTATTCTTTTAAACTGCCCCGTCCTGTGAAGCAGTGTGGCTTTTCTGGACCCGAATTCATTTTAAGCGTCAATTCAAGAATTTCCCCTCATCCTTTTATTTATTTACTTTTACATTTTTTTCTTGTTGATTTGCACCATTTTTTTTCCCTCGTCGCGCAATTCTCAATTATCTTGAAATTGATCCTTCACGCTTGCGCTTATACATTTGCGCCGACAACTTTGACCGACGATCCGGGCTTCGATCCAGCCGTACCGTTCCTGACTTGTCTCGCGCCTTCAGATCCGCCTTCGTGCTTCGATGAGAAGCAAAATATAAAGCAATCGTTCCGACGGAGCTAAATTACTACAGCATAAAGAACGAAGGGGAAATTTGGATTTCGAAACAAAAAAGGGAGGGGTGCAACACGAGGATTTCCCAGGGGGTCACCTAGGGGTGTCAACGGGCCGGGTCCGGGCCGGAATTCATTATTCCGGACCCGGACCCGGATCCGACCCGTTTACCCGACGGGTCTTTTATTCGGTGTTCCGGATCCGGACCCGGCGAGTCTCGGATCCGGGTCGGGTCTACCCGAACAAATTTGCCAAAATTTATAATTTCTAACAAAAAAGAGAAAAAGATATATTTGTAAACAAATTTCTAGCTAATGCAAAGAAAAAACCAAATAAGAAAATAAATCAAATTGATTTTACTCAAATACATCATCCTAATCAAATTATATTGATAATATATATTTTTTATAAATTATTAAATCATTTATATCCGGATCCGGGTCTAATACGGGTCGGAATACTATATTCCGTATCCGACCCGTTTTTTTGTTTGAAAAAACGGATCCGGATACGGATAACGGAATTAAATCCCTACCCATACCCGAAAAAATTTCAGGGATCCGATCCGGATCCGGGTCTAGACCCGTCCCGTTGACAGGCCTAGGGTCACCCATCCTAGTACTACTGTCGCCCAAGCACGCTTAACTTCGGAGTTCTGATGGGATCCGGTGCATTAGTGCTGGTATGATCGCACCCGCCATGTTCCTTTCGCTTTATTCTTTTAAACTGCCACGTCCTGTGAAGCAGTTTGGCTTTTCTGGACCCGAATTCATTCTAAGCGTCAATTCATGAATTTCCTCTCATCCTTTTATTTATTTACTTTTATATTTTTTTCTTGTTGCTTTGCACCTTTTTTTTCACTCGTCGCACAACTCTCAATTATCCTGAAATTGATCCTTCACGCTTGCGCTTATACATTTGCGCCGACAACATTGACCGACGATCCGGGCTTCGATCCAGCCGTACCGTTCCTGACTTGTCTCGCGCCTTCAGATCCGCCTTCATGCTTCGATAAGAAGCAAAATATAAAGCAATCGTTCCGACGGAGCTAAATTACTACAGCATAAAGAACGAAGGGGAAATTTGGATTTCGAAACAAAAAAGGGAGGGGTGCAACACGAGGACTTCCCAGGGGGTCACCCATCCTAGTACTACTCTCGCCCAAGCACGCTTAACTTCGGAGTTCTGATGGGATCCGGTGCATTAGTGCTGGTATGATCGCACCCGCCATGTTCCTTTCGCTTTATTCTTTTAAACTGCCCCGTCCTGTGAAGCAGTGTGGCTTTTCTGGACCCGAATTCATTTTAAGCGTCAATTCAAGAATTTCCCCTCATCCTTTTATTTATTTACTTTTACATTTTTTTCTTGTTGATTTGCACCATTTTTTTTTCCCTCGTCGCGCAACTCTCAATTATCCTGAAATTGATCCTTCACGCTTGCGCTTATACATTTGCGCCGACAACTTTGACCGACGATCCGGGCTTCGATCCAGCCGTACCGTTCCTGACTTGTCTCGCGCCTTCAGATCCGCCTTCATGCTTCGATGAGAAGCAAAATATAAAGCAATCGTTCCGACGGAGCTAAATTACTACAGCATAAAGAACGAAGGGGAAATTTGGATTTCGAAACAAAAAAGGGAGGGGTGCAACACGAGGATTTCCCAGGGGGTCACCTAGGGGTGTCAACGGGCCGGGTCCGGGCCGGAATTCATTATTCCGGACCCGGACCCGGATCCGACCCGTTTACCCGACGGGTCTTTTATTCTGTGTTCCGGATCCGGACCCGGCGAGTCTCGGATCCGGGTCGGGTCTACCCGAACAAATTTGCCAAAATTTATAATTTCTAACAAAAAAGAGAAAAAGATATATTTGTAAACAAATTTCTAGCTAATGCAAAGAAAAAACCAAATAAGAAAATAAATCAAATTGATTTTACTCAAATACATCATCCTAATCAAATTATATTGATAATATATATTTTTTATAAATTATTAAATCATTTATATCCGGATCCGGGTCTAATACGGGTCGGAATACTATATTCCGTATCCGACCCGTTTTTTTGTTTGAAAAAACGGATCCGGATACGGATAACGGAATTAAATCCCTACCCATACCCGAAAAAATTTCAGGGATCCGATCCGGATCCGGGTCTAGACCCGTCCCGTTGACAGGCCTAGGGTCACCCATCCTAGTACTACTGTCGCCCAAGCACGCTTAACTTCGGAGTTCTGATGGGATCCGGTGCATTAGTGCTGGTATGATCGCACCCGCCATGTTCCTTTCGCTTTATTCTTTTAAACTGCCACGTCCTGTGAAGCAGTTTGGCTTTTCTGGACCCGAATTCATTCTAAGCGTCAATTCATGAATTTCCTCTCATCCTTTTATTTATTTACTTTTATATTTTTTTCTTGTTGCTTTGCACCTTTTTTTTCACTCGTCGCACAACTCTCAATTATCCTGAAATTGATCCTTCACGCTTGCGCTTATACATTTGCGCCGACAACATTGACCGACGATCCGGGCTTCGATCCAGCCGTACCGTTCCTGACTTGTCTCGCGCCTTCAGATCCGCCTTCATGCTTCGATAAGAAGCAAAATATAAAGCAATCGTTCCGACGGAGCTAAATTACTACAGCATAAAGAACGAAGGGGAAATTTGGATTTCGAAACAAAAAAGGGAGGGGTGCAACACGAGGACTTCCCAGGGGGTCACCCATCCTAGTACTACTCTCGCCCAAGCACGCTTAACTTCGGAGTTCTGATGGGATCCGGTGCATTAGTGCTGGTATGATCGCACCCGCCATGTTCCTTTCGCTTTATTCTTTTAAACTGCCCCGTCCTGTGAAGCAGTGTGGCTTTTCTGGACCCGAATTCATTTTAAGCGTCAATTCAAGAATTTCCCCTCATCCTTTTATTTATTTACTTTTACATTTTTTTCTTGTTGATTTGCACCATTTTTTTTTCCCTCGTCGCGCAACTCTCAATTATCCTGAAATTGATCCTTCACGCTTGCGCTTATACATTTGCGCCGACAACTTTGACCGACGATCCGGGCTTCGATCCAGCCGTACCGTTCCTGACTTGTCTCGCGCCTTCAGATCCGCCTTCATGCTTCGATGAGAAGCAAAATATAAAGCAATCGTTCCGACGGAGCTAAATTACTACAGCATAAAGAACGAAGGGGAAATTTGGATTTCGAAACAAAAAAGGGAGGGGTGCAACACGAGGATTTCCCAGGGGGTCACCTAGGGGTGTCAACGGGCCGGGTCCGGGCCGGAATTCATTATTCCGGACCCGGACCCGGATCCGACCCGTTTACCCGACGGGTCTTTTATTCGGTGTTCCGGATCCGGACCCGGCGAGTCTCGGATCCGGGTCGGGTCTACCCGAACAAATTTGCCAAAATTTATAATTTCTAACAAAAAAGAGAAAAAGATATATTTGTAAACTAATTTCTAACTAATGCAAAGAAAAACCAAATAAGAAAATAAATCAAATTGATTTTACTCAAATACATCATCCTAATCAAATTATATTGATAATATATATTTTTTATAAATTATTAAATCATTTATATCCGGATCTGGGTCTAATACGGGTCGGAATATTATATTCCGTATCCGACCCGATTTTTTGTTTGAAAAAACGGATCCGGATCCGGATAACGGAATTAAATCCCTACCCATACCCGAAAAAATTTCAGGGATCCGATCCGGATCCGGGTCTAGACCCGACCCGTTGACAGGCCTAGGGTCACCCATCCTAGTACTACTGTCGCCCAAGCACGCTTAACTTCGGAGTTCTGATGGGATCCGGTGCATTAGTGCTGGTATGATCGCACCCGCCATGTTCCTTTCGCTTTATTCTTTTAAACTGCCACGTCCTGTGAAGCAGTTTGGCTTTTCTGGACCCGAATTCATTCTAAGCGTCAATTCATGAATTTCCTCTCATCCTTTTATTTATTTACTTTTATATTTTTTTCTTGTTGCTTTGCACCTTTTTTTTCCCTCGTCGCACAACTCTCAATTATCCTGAAATTGATCCTTCACGCTTGCGCTTATACATTTGCGCCGACAACTTTGACCGACGATCCGGGCTTCGATCCAGCCGTACCGTTCCTGACTTGTCTCGCGCCTTCAGATCCGCCTTCATGCTTCGATGAGAAGCAAAATATAAAGCAATCGTTCCGACGGAGCTAAATTACTACAGCATAAAGAACGAAGGGGAAATTTGGATTTCGAAACAAAAAAGGGAGGGGTGCAACACGAGGATTTCCCAGGGGGTCACCTAGGGGTGTCAACGGGCCGGGTCCGGGCCGGAATTCATTATTCCGGACCCGGACCCGGATCCGACCCGTTTACCCGACGGGTCTTTTATTCTGTGTTCCGGATCCGGACCCGGCGAGTCTCGGATCCGGGTCGGGTCTACCCGAACAAATTTGCCAAAATTTATAATTTCTAACAAAAAAGAGAAAAAGATATATTTGTAAACTAATTTCTAGCTAATGCAAAGAAAAAACCAAATAAGAAAATAAATCAAATTGATTTTACTCAAATACATCATCCTAATCAAATTATATTGATAATATATATTTTTTATAAATTATTAAATCATTTATATCCGGATCCGGGTATAATACGGGTCGGAATACTATATTCCGTATCCGACCCGTTTTTTTGTTTGAAAAAACGGATTCGGATCCGGATAACGGAATTAAATCCCTACCCATACCCGAAAAAATTTCAGGGATCCGATCCGGATCCGGGTCTAGACCCGACCCGTTGACAGGCCTAGGGTCACCCATCCTAGTACTACTGTCGCCCAAGCACGCTTAACTTCGGAGTTCTGATGGGATCCGGTGCATTAGTGCTGGTATGATCGCACCCGCCATGTTCCTTTCGCTTTATTCTTTTAAACTGCCACGTCCTGTGAAGCAGTTTGGCTTTTCTGGACCCGAATTCATTCTAAGCGTCAATTCATGAATTTCCTCACATCCTTTTATTTATTTACTTTTATATTTTTTTCTTGTTGCTTTGCACCTTTTTTTTCTCTCGTCGCACAACTCTCAATTATCCTGAAATTGATCCTTCACGCTTGCGCTTATACATTTGCGCCGACAACTTTGACCGACGATCCGGGCTTCGATCCAGCCGTACCGTTCCTGACTTGTCTCGCGCCTTCAGATCCGCCTTCATGCTTCGATGAGAAGCAAAATATAAAGCAATCGTTCCGACGGAGCTAAATTACTACAGCATAAAGAACGAAGGGGAAATTTGGATTTCGAAACAAAAAAGGGAGGGGTGCAACACGAGGATTTCCCAGGGGGTCACCTAGGGGTGTCAACGGGCCGGGTCCGGGCCGGAATTCATTATTCCGGACCCGGACCCGGATCCGACCCGTTTACCCGACGGGTCTTTTATTCTGTGTTCCGGATCCGGACCCGGCGAGTCTCGGATCCGGGTCGGGTCTACCCGAACAAATTTGCCAAAATTTATAATTTCTAACAAAAAAGAGAAAAAGATATATTTGTAAACAAATTTCTAGCTAATGCAAAGAAAAAACCAAATAAGAAAATAAATCAAATTGATTTTACTCAAATACATCATCCTAATCAAATTATATTGATAATATATATTTTTTATAAATTATTAAATCATTTATATCCGGATCCGGGTCTAATACGGGTCGGAATACTATATTCCGTATCCGACCCGTTTTTTTGTTTGAAAAAACGGATCCGGATACGGATAACGGAATTAAATCCCTACCCATACCCGAAAAAATTTCAGGGATCCGATCCGGATCCGGGTCTAGACCCGTCCCGTTGACAGGCCTAGGGTCACCCATCCTAGTACTACTGTCGCCCAAGCACGCTTAACTTCGGAGTTCTGATGGGATCCGGTGCATTAGTGCTGGTATGATCGCACCCGCCATGTTCCTTTCGCTTTATTCTTTTAAACTGCCACGTCCTGTGAAGCAGTTTGGCTTTTCTGGACCCGAATTCATTCTAAGCGTCAATTCATGAATTTCCTCTCATCCTTTTATTTATTTACTTTTATATTTTTTTCTTGTTGCTTTGCACCTTTTTTTTCCCTCGTCGCACAACTCTCAATTATCCTGAAATTGATCCTTCACGCTTGCGCTTATACATTTGCGCCGACAACTTTGACCGACGATCCGGGCTTCGATCCAGCCGTACCGTTCCTGACTTGTCTCGCGCCTTCAGATCCGCCTTCATGCTTCGATGAGAAGCAAAATATAAAGCAATCGTTCCGACGGAGCTAAATTACTACAGCATAAAGAACGAAGGGGAAATTTGGATTTCGAAACAAAAAAGGGAGGGGTGCAACACGAGGATTTCCCAGGGGGTCACCTAGGGGTGTCAACGGGCCGGGTCCGGGCCGGAATTCATTATTCCGGACCCGGACCCGGATCCGACCCGTTTACCCGACGGGTCTTTTATTCTGTGTTCCGGATCCGGACCCGGCGAGTCTCGGATCCGGGTCGGGTCTACCCGAACAAATTTGCCAAAATTTATAATTTCTAACAAAAAAGAGAAAAAGATATATTTGTAAACTAATTTCTAGCTAATGCAAAGAAAAAACCAAATAAGAAAATAAATCAAATTGATTTTACTCAAATACATCATCCTAATCAAATTATATTGATAATATATATTTTTTATAAATTATTAAATCATTTATATCCGGATCCGGGTCTAATACGGGTCGGAATACTATATTCCGTATCCGACCCGTTTTTTTGTTTGAAAAAACGGATCCGGATACGGATAACGGAATTAAATCCCTACCCATACCCGAAAAAATTTCAGGGATCCGATCCGGATCCGGGTCTAGACCCGTCCCGTTGACAGGCCTAGGGTCACCCATCCTAGTACTACTGTCGCCCAAGCACGCTTAACTTCGGAGTTCTGATGGGATCCGGTGCATTAGTGCTGGTATGATCGCACCCGCCATGTTCCTTTCGCTTTATTCTTTTAAACTGCCACGTCCTGTGAAGCAGTTTGGCTTTTCTGGACCCGAATTCATTCTAAGCGTCAATTCATGAATTTCCTCACATCCTTTTATTTATTTACTTTTATATTTTTTTCTTGTTGCTTTGCACCTTTTTTTTCTCTCGTCGCACAACTCTCAATTATCCTGAAATTGATCCTTCACGCTTGCGCTTATACATTTGCGCCGACAACTTTGACCGACGATCCGGGCTTCGATCCAGCCGTACCGTTCCTGACTTGTCTCGCGCCTTCAGATCCGCCTTCATGCTTCGATGAGAAGCAAAATATAAAGCAATCGTTCCGACGGAGCTAAATTACTACAGCATAAAGAACGAAGGGGAAATTTGGATTTCGAAACAAAAAAGGGAGGGGTGCAACACGAGGATTTCCCAGGGGGTCACCTAGGGGTGTCAACGGGCCGGGTCCGGGCCGGAATTCATTATTCCGGACCCGGACCCGGATCCGACCCGTTTACCCGACGGGTCTTTTATTCTGTGTTCCGGATCCGGACCCGGCGAGTCTCGGATCCGGGTCGGGTCTACCCGAACAAATTTGCCAAAATTTATAATTTCTAACAAAAAAGAGAAAAAGATATATTTGTAAACAAATTTCTAGCTAATGCAAAGAAAAAACCAAATAAGAAAATAAATCAAATTGATTTTACTCAAATACATCATCCTAATCAAATTATATTGATAATATATATTTTTTATAAATTATTAAATCATTTATATCCGGATCCGGGTCTAATACGGGTCGGAATACTATATTCCGTATCCGACCCGTTTTTTTGTTTGAAAAAACGGATCCGGATACGGATAACGGAATTAAATCCCTACCCATACCCGAAAAAATTTCAGGGATCCGATCCGGATCCGGGTCTAGACCCGTCCCGTTGACAGGCCTAGGGTCACCCATCCTAGTACTACTGTCGCCCAAGCACGCTTAACTTCGGAGTTCTGATGGGATCCGGTGCATTAGTGCTGGTATGATCGCACCCGCCATGTTCCTTTCGCTTTATTCTTTTAAACTGCCACGTCCTGTGAAGCAGTTTGGCTTTTCTGGACCCGAATTCATTCTAAGCGTCAATTCATGAATTTCCTCTCATCCTTTTATTTATTTACTTTTATATTTTTTTCTTGTTGCTTTGCACCTTTTTTTTCACTCGTCGCACAACTCTCAATTATCCTGAAATTGATCCTTCACGCTTGCGCTTATACATTTGCGCCGACAACATTGACCGACGATCCGGGCTTCGATCCAGCCGTACCGTTCCTGACTTGTCTCGCGCCTTCAGATCCGCCTTCATGCTTCGATAAGAAGCAAAATATAAAGCAATCGTTCCGACGGAGCTAAATTACTACAGCATAAAGAACGAAGGGGAAATTTGGATTTCGAAACAAAAAAGGGAGGGGTGCAACACGAGGACTTCCCAGGGGGTCACCCATCCTAGTACTACTCTCGCCCAAGCACGCTTAACTTCGGAGTTCTGATGGGATCCGGTGCATTAGTGCTGGTATGATCGCACCCGCCATGTTCCTTTCGCTTTATTCTTTTAAACTGCCCCGTCCTGTGAAGCAGTGTGGCTTTTCTGGACCCGAATTCATTTTAAGCGTCAATTCAAGAATTTCCCCTCATCCTTTTATTTATTTACTTTTACATTTTTTTCTTGTTGATTTGCACCATTTTTTTTTCCCTCGTCGCGCAACTCTCAATTATCCTGAAATTGATCCTTCACGCTTGCGCTTATACATTTGCGCCGACAACTTTGACCGACGATCCGGGCTTCGATCCAGCCGTACCGTTCCTGACTTGTCTCGCGCCTTCAGATCCGCCTTCATGCTTCGATGAGAAGCAAAATATAAAGCAATCGTTCCGACGGAGCTAAATTACTACAGCATAAAGAACGAAGGGGAAATTTGGATTTCGAAACAAAAAAGGGAGGGGTGCAACACGAGGATTTCCCAGGGGGTCACCTAGGGGTGTCAACGGGCCGGGTCCGGGGCGGAATTCATTATTCCGGACCCGGACCCGGATCCGACCCGTTTACCCGACGGGTCTTTTATTCGGTGTTCCGGATCCGGACCCGGCGAGTCTCGGATCCGGATCGGGTCTACCCGAACAAATTTGCCAAAATTTATAATTTCTAACAAAAAAGAGAAAAAGATATATTTGTAAACTAATTTCTAACTAATGCAAAGAAAAACCAAATAAGAAAATAAATCAAATTGATTTTACTCAAATACATCATCCTAATCAAATTATATTGATAATATATATTTTTTATAAATTATTAAATCATTTATATCCGGATCTGGGTCTAATACGGGTCGGAATATTATATTCCGTATCCGACCCGATTTTTTGTTTGAAAAAACGGATCCGGATCCGGATAACGGAATTAAATCCCTACCCATACCCAAAAAAATTTCAGGGATCCGATCCGGATCCGGGTCTAGACCCGACCCGTTGACAGGCCTAGGGTCACCCATCCTAGTACTACTGTCGCCCAAGCACGCTTAACTTCGGAGTTCTGATGGGATCCGGTGCATTAGTGCTGGTATGATCGCACCCGCCATGTTCCTTTCGCTTTATTCTTTTAAACTGCCACGTCCTGTGAAGCAGTTTGGCTTTTCTGGACCCGAATTCATTCTAAGCGTCAATTCATGAATTTCCTCTCATCCTTTTATTTATTTACTTTTATATTTTTTTCTTGTTGCTTTGCACCTTTTTTTTCCCTCGTCGCACAACTCTCAATTATCCTGAAATTGATCCTTCACGCTTGCGCTTATACATTTGCGCCGACAACTTTGACCGACGATCCGGGCTTCGATCCAGCCGTACCGTTCCTGACTTGTCTCGCGCCTTCAGATCCGCCTTCATGCTTCGATGAGAAGCAAAATATAAAGCAATCGTTCCGACGGAGCTAAATTACTACAGCTTAAAGAACGAAGGGGAAATTTGGATTTCGAAACAAAAAAGGGAGGGGTGCAACACGAGGATTTCCCAGGGGGTCACCTAGGGGTGTCAACGGGCCGGGTCCGGGCCGGAATTCATTATTCCGGACCCGGACCCGGATCCGACCCGTTTACCCGACGGGTCTTTTATTCTGTGTTCCGGATCCGGACCCGGCGAGTCTCGGATCCGGGTCGGGTCTACCCGAACAAATTTGCCAAAATTTATAATTTCTAACAAAAAAGAGAAAAAGATATATTTGTAAACAAATTTCTAGCTAATGCAAAGAAAAAACCAAATAAGAAAATAAATCAAATTGATTTTACTCAAATACATCATCCTAATCAAATTATATTGATAATATATATTTTTTATAAATTATTAAATCATTTATATCCGGATCCGGGTATAATACGGGTCGGAATACTATATTCCGTATCCGACCCGTTTTTTTGTTTGAAAAAACGGATTCGAATCCGGATAACGGAATTAAATCCCTACCCATACCCGAAAAAATTTCAGGGATCCGATCCGGATCCGGGTCTAGACCCGACCCGTTGACAGGCCTAGGGTCACCCATCCTAGTACTACTGTCGCCCAAGCACGCTTAACTTCGGAGTTCTGATGGGATCCGGTGCATTAGTGCTGGTATGATCGCACCCGCCATGTTCCTTTCGCTTTATTCTTTTAAACTGCCACGTCCTGTGAAGCAGTTTGGCTTTTCTGGACCCGAATTCATTCTAAGCGTCAATTCATGAATTTCCTCTCATCCTTTTATTTATTTACTTTTATATTTTTTTCTTGTTGCTTTGCACCTTTTTTTTCCCTCGTCGCACAACTCTCAATTATCCTAAAATTGATCCTTCACGCTTGCGCTTATACATTTGCGCCGACAACTTTGACCGACGATCCGGGCTTCGATCCAGCCGTACCGTTCCTGACTTGTCTCGCGCCTTCAGATCCGCCTTCATGCTTCGATAAGAAGCAAAATATAAAGCAATCGTTCCGACGGAGCTAAATTACTACAGCATAAAGAACGAAGGGGAAATTTGGATTTCGAAACAAAAAAGGGAGGGGTGCAACACGAGGACTTCCCAGGGGGTCACCCATCCTAGTACTACTCCCGCCCAAGCACGCTTAACTTCGGAGTTCTGATGGGATCCGGTGCATTAGTGCTGGTATGATCGCACCCGCCATGTTCCTTTCGCTTTATTCTTTTAAACTGCCACGTCCTGTGAAGCAGTTTGGCTTTTCTGGACCCGAATTCATTCTAAGCGTCAATTCATGAATTTCCTCTCATCCTTTTATTTATTTACTTTTATATTTTTTTCTTGTTGCTTTGCACCTTTTTTTTCCCTCGTCGCACAACTCTCAATTATCCTGAAATTGATCCTTCACGCTTGCGCTTATACATTTGCGCCGACAACTTTGACCGACGATCCGGGCTTCGATCCAGCCGTACCGTTCCTGACTTGTCTCGCGCCTTCAGATCCGCCTTCATGCTTCGATGAGAAGCAAAATATAAAGCAATCGTTCCGACGGAGCTAAATTACTACAGCTTAAAGAACGAAGGGGAAATTTGGATTTCGAAACAAAAAAGGGAGGGGTGCAACACGAGGATTTCCCAGGGGGTCACCTAGGGGTGTCAACGGGCCGGGTCCGGGCCGGAATTCATTATTCCGGACCCGGACCCGGATCCGACCCGTTTACCCGACGGGTCTTTTATTCTGTGTTCCGGATCCGGACCCGGCGAGTCTCGGATCCGGGTCGGGTCTACCCGAACAAATTTGCCAAAATTTATAATTTCTAACAAAAAAGAGAAAAAGATATATTTGTAAACAAATTTCTAGCTAATGCAAAGAAAAAACCAAATAAGAAAATAAATCAAATTGATTTTACTCAAATACATCATCCTAATCAAATTATATTGATAATATATATTTTTTATAAATTATTAAATCATTTATATCCGGATCCGGGTATAATACGGGTCGGAATACTATATTCCGTATCCGACCCGTTTTTTTGTTTGAAAAAACGGATTCGGATCCGGATAACGGAATTAAATCCCTACCCATACCCGAAAAAATTTCAGGGATCCGATCCGGATCCGGGTCTAGACCCGACCCGTTGACAGGCCTAGGGTCACCCATCCTAGTACTACTGTCGCCCAAGCACGCTTAACTTCGGAGTTCTGATGGGATCCGGTGCATTAGTGCTGGTATGATCGCACCCGCCATGTTCCTTTCGCTTTATTCTTTTAAACTGCCACGTCCTGTGAAGCAGTTTGGCTTTTCTGGACCCGAATTCATTCTAAGCGTCAATTCATGAATTTCCTCTCATCCTTTTATTTATTTACTTTTATATTTTTTTCTTGTTGCTTTGCACCTTTTTTTTCCCTCGTCGCACAACTCTCAATTATCCTAAAATTGATCCTTCACGCTTGCGCTTATACATTTGCGCCGACAACTTTGACCGACGATCCGGGCTTCGATCCAGCCGTACCGTTCCTGACTTGTCTCGCGCCTTCAGATCCGCCTTCATGCTTCGATAAGAAGCAAAATATAAAGCAATCGTTCCGACGGAGCTAAATTACTACAGCATAAAGAACGAAGGGGAAATTTGGATTTCGAAACAAAAAAGGGAGGGGTGCAACACGAGGACTTCCCAGGGGGTCACCCATCCTAGTACTACTCTCGCCCAAGCACGCTTAACTTCGGAGTTCTGATGGGATCCGGTGCATTAGTGCTGGTATGATCGCACCCGCCATGTTCCTTTCGCTTTATTCTTTTAAACTGCCCCGTCCTGTGAAGCAGTGTGGCTTTTCTGGACCCGAATTCATTTTAAGCGTCAATTCAAGAATTTCCCCTCATCCTTTTATTTATTTACTTTTACATTTTTTTCTTGTTGATTTGCACCATTTTTTTTCCCTCGTCGCGCAACTCTCAATTATCCTGAAATTGATCCTTCACGCTTGCGCTTATACATTTGCGCCGACAACTTTGACCGACGATCCGGGCTTCGATCCAGCCGTACCGTTCCTGACTTGTCTCGCGCCTTCAGATCCGCCTTCATGCTTCGATGAGAAGCAAAATATAAAGCAATCGTTCCGACGGAGCTAAATTACTACAGCATAAAGAACGAAGGGGAAATTTGGATTTCGAAACAAAAAAGGGAGGGGTGCAACACGAGGATTTCCCAGGGGGTCACCTAGGGGTGTCAACGGGCCGGGTCCGGGCCGGAATTCATTATTCCGGACCCGGACCCGGATCCGACCCGTTTACCCGACGGGTCTTTTATTCGGTGTTCCGGATCCGGACCCGGCGAGTCTCGGATCCGGGTCGGGTCTACCCGAACAAATTTGCCAAAATTTATAATTTCTAACAAAAAAGAGAAAAAGATATATTTGTAAACTAATTTCTAACTAATGCAAAGAAAAACCAAATAAGAAAATAAATCAAATTGATTTTACTCAAATACATCATCCTAATCAAATTATATTGATAATATATATTTTTTATAAATTATTAAATCATTTATATCCGGATCTGGGTCTAATACGGGTCGGAATATTATATTCCGTATCCGACCCGATTTTTTGTTTGAAAAAACGGATCCGGATCCGGATAACGGAATTAAATCCCTACCCATACCCGAAAAAATTTCAGGGATCCGATCCGGATCCGGGTCTAGACCCGACCCGTTGACAGGCCTAGGGTCACCCATCCTAGTACTACTGTCGCCCAAGCACGCTTAACTTCGGAGTTCTGATGGGATCCGGTGCATTAGTGCTGGTATGATCGCACCCGCCATGTTCCTTTCGCTTTATTCTTTTAAACTGCCACGTCCTGTGAAGCAGTTTGGCTTTTCTGGACCCGAATTCATTCTAAGCGTCAATTCATGAATTTCCTCTCATCCTTTTATTTATTTACTTTTATATTTTTTTCTTGTTGCTTTGCACCTTTTTTTTCCCTCGTCGCACAACTCTCAATTATCCTGAAATTGATCCTTCACGCTTGCGCTTATACATTTGCGCCGACAACTTTGACCGACGATCCGGGCTTCGATCCAGCCGTACCGTTCCTGACTTGTCTCGCGCCTTCAGATCCGCCTTCATGCTTCGATGAGAAGCAAAATATAAAGCAATCGTTCCGACGGAGCTAAATTACTACAGCATAAAGAACGAAGGGGAAATTTGGATTTCGAAACAAAAAAGGGAGGGGTGCAACACGAGGATTTCCCAGGGGGTCACCTAGGGGTGTCAACGGGCCGAGTCCGGGCCGGAATTCATTATTCCGGACCCGGACCCGGATCCGACCCGTTTACCCGACGGGTCTTTTATTCTGTGTTCCGGATCCGGACCCGGCGAGTCTCGGATCCGGGTCGGGTCTACCCGAACAAATTTGCCAAAATTTATAATTTCTAACAAAAAAGAGAAAAAGATATATTTGTAAACAAATTTCTAGCTAATGCAAAGAAAAAACCAAATAAGAAAATAAATCAAATTGATTTTACTCAAATACATCATCCTAATCAAATTATATTGATAATATATATTTTTTATAAATTATTAAATCATTTATATCCGGATCCGGGTATAATACGGGTCGGAATACTATATTCCGTATCCGACCCGTTTTTTTGTTTGAAAAAACGGATTCGGATCCGGATAACGGAATTAAATCCCTACCCATACCCGAAAAAATTTCAGGGATCCGATCCGGATCCGGGTCTAGACCCGACCCGTTGACAGGCCTAGGGTCACCCATCCTAGTACTACTGTCGCCCAAGCACGCTTAACTTCGGAGTTCTGATGGGATCCGGTGCATTAGTGCTGGTATGATCGCACCCGCCATGTTCCTTTCGCTTTATTCTTTTAAACTGCCACGTCCTGTGAAGCAGTTTGGCTTTTCTGGACCCGAATTCATTCTAAGCGTCAATTCATGAATTTCCTCTCATCCTTTTATTTATTTACTTTTATATTTTTTTCTTGTTGCTTTGCACCTTTTTTTTCCCTCGTCGCACAACTCTCAATTATCCTAAAATTGATCCTTCACGCTTGCGCTTATACATTTGCGCCGACAACTTTGACCGACGATCCGGGCTTCGATCCAGCCGTACCGTTCCTGACTTGTCTCGCGCCTTCAGATCCGCCTTCATGCTTCGATAAGAAGCAAAATATAAAGCAATCGTTCCGACGGAGCTAAATTACTACAGCATAAAGAACGAAGGGGAAATTTGGATTTCGAAACAAAAAAGGGAGGGGTGCAACACGAGGACTTCCCAGGGGGTCACCCATCCTAGTACTACTCTCGCCCAAGCACGCTTAACTTCGGAGTTCTGATGGGATCCGGTGCATTAGTGCTGGTATGATCGCACCCGCCATGTTCCTTTCGCTTTATTCTTTTAAACTGCCCCGTCCTGTGAAGCAGTGTGGCTTTTCTGGACCCGAATTCATTTTAAGCGTCAATTCAAGAATTTCCCCTCATCCTTTTATTTATTTACTTTTACATTTTTTTCTTGTTGATTTGCACCATTTTTTTTTCCCTCGTCGCGCAACTCTCAATTATCCTGAAATTGATCCTTCACGCTTGCGCTTATACATTTGCGCCGACAACTTTGACCGACGATCCGGGCTTCGATCCAGCCGTACCGTTCCTGACTTGTCTCGCGCCTTCAGATCCGCCTTCATGCTTCGATGAGAAGCAAAATATAAAGCAATCGTTCCGACGGAGCTAAATTACTACAGCATAAAGAACGAAGGGGAAATTTGGATTTCGAAACAAAAAAGGGAGGGGTGCAACACGAGGATTTCCCAGGGGGTCACCTAGGGGTGTCAACGGGCCGGGTCCGGGCCGGAATTCATTATTCCGGACCCGGACCCGGATCCGACCCGTTTACCCGACGGGTCTTTTATTCTGTGTTCCGGATCCGGACCCGGCGAGTCTCGGATCCGGGTCGGGTCTACCCGAACAAATTTGCCAAAATTTATAATTTCTAACAAAAAAGAGAAAAAGATATATTTGTAAACTAATTTCTAACTAATGCAAAGAAAAACCAAATAAGAAAATAAATCAAATTGATTTTACTCAAATACATCATCCTAATCAAATTATATTGATAATATATATTTTTTATAAATTATTAAATCATTTATATCCGGATCTGGGTCTAATACGGGTCGGAATATTATATTCCGTATCCGACCCGATTTTTTGTTTGAAAAAACGGATCCGGATCCGGATAACGGAATTAAATCCCTACCCATACCCGAAAAAATTTCAGGGATCCGATCCGGATCCGGGTCTAGACCCGACCCGTTGACAGGCCTAGGGTCACCCATCCTAGTACTACTGTCGCCCAAGCACGCTTAACTTCGGAGTTCTGATGGGATCCGGTGCATTAGTGCTGGTATGATCGCACCCGCCATGTTCCTTTCGCTTTATTCTTTTAAACTGCCACGTCCTGTGAAGCAGTTTGGTTTTTCTGGACCCGAATTCATTCTAAGCGTCAATTCATGAATTTCCTCTCATCCTTTTATTTATTTACTTTTATATTTTTTTCTTGTTGCTTTGCACCTTTTTTTTCCCTCGTCGCACAACTCTCAATTATCCTGAAATTGATCCTTCACGCTTGCGCTTATACATTTGCGCCGACAACTTTGACCGACGATCCGGGCTTCGATCCAGCCGTACCGTTCCTGACTTGTCTCGCGCCTTCAGATCCGCCTTCATGCTTCGATGAGAAGCAAAATATAAAGCAATCGTTCCGACGGAGCTAAATTACTACAGCATAAAGAACGAAGGGGAAATTTGGATTTCGAAACAAAAAAGGGAGGGGTGCAACACGAGGATTTCCCAGGGGGTCACCTAGGGGTGTCAACGGGCCGGGTCCGGGCCGGAATTCATTATTCCGGACCCGGACCCGGATCCGACCCGTTTACCCGACGGGTCTTTTATTCTGTGTTCCGGATCCGGACCCGGCGAGTCTCGGATCCGGGTCGGGTCTACCCGAACAAATTTGCCAAAATTTATAATTTCTAACAAAAAAGAGAAAAAGATATATTTGTAAACTAATTTCTAGCTAATGCAAAGAAAAAACCAAATAAGAAAATAAATCAAATTGATTTTACTCAAATACATCATCCTAATCAAATTATATTGATAATATATATTTTTTATAAATTATTAAATCATTTATATCCGGATCCGGGTATAATACGGGTCGGAATACTATATTCCGTATCCGACCCGTTTTTTTGTTTGAAAAAACGGATTCGGATCCGGATAACGGAATTAAATCCCTACCCATACCCGAAAAAATTTCAGGGATCCGATCCGGATCCGGGTCTAGACCCGACCCGTTGACAGGCCTAGGGTCACCCATCCTAGTACTACTGTCGCCCAAGCACGCTTAACTTCGGAGTTCTGATGGGATCCGGTGCATTAGTGCTGGTATGATCGCACCCGCCATGTTCCTTTCGCTTTATTCTTTTAAACTGCCACGTCCTGTGAAGCAGTTTGGCTTTTCTGGACCCGAATTCATTCTAAGCGTCAATTCATGAATTTCCTCACATCCTTTTATTTATTTACTTTTATATTTTTTTCTTGTTGCTTTGCACCTTTTTTTTCTCTCGTCGCACAACTCTCAATTATCCTGAAATTGATCCTTCACGCTTGCGCTTATACATTTGCGCCGACAACTTTGACCGACGATCCGGGCTTCGATCCAGCCGTACCGTTCCTGACTTGTCTCGCGCCTTCAGATCCGCCTTCATGCTTCGATGAGAAGCAAAATATAAAGCAATCGTTCCGACGGAGCTAAATTACTACAGCATAAAGAACGAAGGGGAAATTTGGATTTCGAAACAAAAAAGGGAGGGGTGCAACACGAGGATTTCCCAGGGGGTCACCTAGGGGTGTCAACGGGCCGGGTCCGGGCCGGAATTCATTATTCCGGACCCGGACCCGGATCCGACCCGTTTACCCGACGGGTCTTTTATTCTGTGTTCCGGATCCGGACCCGGCGAGTCTCGGATCCGGGTCGGGTCTACCCGAACAAATTTGCCAAAATTTATAATTTCTAACAAAAAAGAGAAAAAGATATATTTGTAAACAAATTTCTAGCTAATGCAAAGAAAAAACCAAATAAGAAAATAAATCAAATTGATTTTACTCAAATACATCATCCTAATCAAATTATATTGATAATATATATTTTTTATAAATTATTAAATCATTTATATCCGGATCCGGGTCTAATACGGGTCGGAATACTATATTCCGTATCCGACCCGTTTTTTTGTTTGAAAAAACGGATCCGGATACGGATAACGGAATTAAATCCCTACCCATACCCGAAAAAATTTCAGGGATCCGATCCGGATCCGGGTCTAGACCCGTCCCGTTGACAGGCCTAGGGTCACCCATCCTAGTACTACTGTCGCCCAAGCACGCTTAACTTCGGAGTTCTGATGGGATCCGGTGCATTAGTGCTGGTATGATCGCACCCGCCATGTTCCTTTCGCTTTATTCTTTTAAACTGCCACGTCCTGTGAAGCAGTTTGGCTTTTCTGGACCCGAATTCATTCTAAGCGTCAATTCATGAATTTCCTCTCATCCTTTTATTTATTTACTTTTATATTTTTTTCTTGTTGCTTTGCACCTTTTTTTTCCCTCGTCGCACAACTCTCAATTATCCTGAAATTGATCCTTCACGCTTGCGCTTATACATTTGCGCCGACAACTTTGACCGACGATCCGGGCTTCGATCCAGCCGTACCGTTCCTGACTTGTCTCGCGCCTTCAGATCCGCCTTCATGCTTCGATGAGAAGCAAAATATAAAGCAATCGTTCCGACGGAGCTAAATTACTACAGCATAAAGAACGAAGGGGAAATTTGGATTTCGAAACAAAAAAGGGAGGGGTGCAACACGAGGATTTCCCAGGGGGTCACCTAGGGGTGTCAACGGGCCGGGTCCGGGCCGGAATTCATTATTCCGGACCCGGACCCGGATCCGACCCGTTTACCCGACGGGTCTTTTATTCTGTGTTCCGGATCCGGACCCGGCGAGTCTCGGATCCGGGTCGGGTCTACCCGAACAAATTTGCCAAAATTTATAATTTCTAACAAAAAAGAGAAAAAGATATATTTGTAAACTAATTTCTAGCTAATGCAAAGAAAAAACCAAATAAGAAAATAAATCAAATTGATTTTACTCAAATACATCATCCTAATCAAATTATATTGATAATATATATTTTTTATAAATTATTAAATCATTTATATCCGGATCCGGGTATAATACGGGTCGGAATACTATATTCCGTATCCGACCCGTTTTTTTGTTTGAAAAAACGGATTCGGATCCGGATAACGGAATTAAATCCCTACCCATACCCGAAAAAATTTCAGGGATCCGATCCGGATCCGGGTCTAGACCCGACCCGTTGACAGGCCTAGGGTCACCCATCCTAGTACTACTGTCGCCCAAGCACGCTTAACTTCGGAGTTCTGATGGGATCCGGTGCATTAGTGCTGGTATGATCGCACCCGCCATGTTCCTTTCGCTTTATTCTTTTAAACTGCCACGTCCTGTGAAGCAGTTTGGCTTTTCTGGACCCGAATTCATTCTAAGCGTCAATTCATGAATTTCCTCACATCCTTTTATTTATTTACTTTTATATTTTTTTCTTGTTGCTTTGCACCTTTTTTTTCTCTCGTCGCACAACTCTCAATTATCCTGAAATTGATCCTTCACGCTTGCGCTTATACATTTGCGCCGACAACTTTGACCGACGATCCGGGCTTCGATCCAGCCGTACCGTTCCTGACTTGTCTCGCGCCTTCAGATCCGCCTTCATGCTTCGATGAGAAGCAAAATATAAAGCAATCGTTCCGACGGAGCTAAATTACTACAGCATAAAGAACGAAGGGGAAATTTGGATTTCGAAACAAAAAAGGGAGGGGTGCAACACGAGGATTTCCCAGGGGGTCACCTAGGGGTGTCAACGGGCCGGGTCCGGGCCGGAATTCATTATTCCGGACCCGGACCCGGATCCGACCCGTTTACCCGACGGGTCTTTTATTCTGTGTTCCGGATCCGGACCCGGCGAGTCTCGGATCCGGGTCGGGTCTACCCGAACAAATTTGCCAAAATTTATAATTTCTAACAAAAAAGAGAAAAAGATATATTTGTAAACAAATTTCTAGCTAATGCAAAGAAAAAACCAAATAAGAAAATAAATCAAATTGATTTTACTCAAATACATCATCCTAATCAAATTATATTGATAATATATATTTTTTATAAATTATTAAATCATTTATATCCGGATCCGGGTCTAATACGGGTCGGAATACTATATTCCGTATCCGACCCGTTTTTTTGTTTGAAAAAACGGATCCGGATACGGATAACGGAATTAAATCCCTACCCATACCCGAAAAAATTTCAGGGATCCGATCCGGATCCGGGTCTAGACCCGTCCCGTTGACAGGCCTAGGGTCACCCATCCTAGTACTACTGTCGCCCAAGCACGCTTAACTTCGGAGTTCTGATGGGATCCGGTGCATTAGTGCTGGTATGATCGCACCCGCCATGTTCCTTTCGCTTTATTCTTTTAAACTGCCACGTCCTGTGAAGCAGTTTGGCTTTTCTGGACCCGAATTCATTCTAAGCGTCAATTCATGAATTTCCTCTCATCCTTTTATTTATTTACTTTTATATTTTTTTCTTGTTGCTTTGCACCTTTTTTTTCCCTCGTCGCACAACTCTCAATTATCCTGAAATTGATCCTTCACGCTTGCGCTTATACATTTGCGCCGACAACTTTGACCGACGATCCGGGCTTCGATCCAGCCGTACCGTTCCTGACTTGTCTCGCGCCTTCAGATCCGCCTTCATGCTTCGATGAGAAGCAAAATATAAAGCAATCGTTCCGACGGAGCTAAATTACTACAGCATAAAGAACGAAGGGGAAATTTGGATTTCGAAACAAAAAAGGGAGGGGTGCAACACGAGGATTTCCCAGGGGGTCACCTAGGGGTGTCAACGGGCCGGGTCCGGGCCGGAATTCATTATTCCGGACCCGGACCCGGATCCGACCCGTTTACCCGACGGGTCTTTTATTCTGTGTTCCGGATCCGGACCCGGCGAGTCTCGGATCCGGGTCGGGTCTACCCGAACAAATTTGCCAAAATTTATAATTTCTAACAAAAAAGAGAAAAAGATATATTTGTAAACTAATTTCTAGCTAATGCAAAGAAAAAACCAAATAAGAAAATAAATCAAATTGATTTTACTCAAATACATCATCCTAATCAAATTATATTGATAATATATATTTTTTATAAATTATTAAATCATTTATATCCGGATCCGGGTATAATACGGGTCGGAATACTATATTCCGTATCCGACCCGTTTTTTTGTTTGAAAAAACGGATTCGGATCCGGATAACGGAATTAAATCCCTACCCATACCCGAAAAAATTTCAGGGATCCGATCCGGATCCGGGTCTAGACCCGACCCGTTGACAGGCCTAGGGTCACCCATCCTAGTACTACTGTCGCCCAAGCACGCTTAACTTCGGAGTTCTGATGGGATCCGGTGCATTAGTGCTGGTATGATCGCACCCGCCATGTTCCTTTCGCTTTATTCTTTTAAACTGCCACGTCCTGTGAAGCAGTTTGGCTTTTCTGGACCCGAATTCATTCTAAGCGTCAATTCATGAATTTCCTCACATCCTTTTATTTATTTACTTTTATATTTTTTTCTTGTTGCTTTGCACCTTTTTTTTCTCTCGTCGCACAACTCTCAATTATCCTGAAATTGATCCTTCACGCTTGCGCTTATACATTTGCGCCGACAACTTTGACCGACGATCCGGGCTTCGATCCAGCCGTACCGTTCCTGACTTGTCTCGCGCCTTCAGATCCGCCTTCATGCTTCGATGAGAAGCAAAATATAAAGCAATCGTTCCGACGGAGCTAAATTACTACAGCATAAAGAACGAAGGGGAAATTTGGATTTCGAAACAAAAAAGGGAGGGGTGCAACACGAGGATTTCCCAGGGGGTCACCTAGGGGTGTCAACGGGCCGGGTCCGGGCCGGAATTCATTATTCCGGACCCGGACCCGGATCCGACCCGTTTACCCGACGGGTCTTTTATTCTGTGTTCCGGATCCGGACCCGGCGAGTCTCGGATCCGGGTCGGGTCTACCCGAACAAATTTGCCAAAATTTATAATTTCTAACAAAAAAGAGAAAAAGATATATTTGTAAACAAATTTCTAGCTAATGCAAAGAAAAAACCAAATAAGAAAATAAATCAAATTGATTTTACTCAAATACATCATCCTAATCAAATTATATTGATAATATATATTTTTTATAAATTATTAAATCATTTATATCCGGATCCGGGTCTAATACGGGTCGGAATACTATATTCCGTATCCGACCCGTTTTTTTGTTTGAAAAAACGGATCCGGATACGGATAACGGAATTAAATCCCTACCCATACCCGAAAAAATTTCAGGGATCCGATCCGGATCCGGGTCTAGACCCGTCCCGTTGACAGGCCTAGGGTCACCCATCCTAGTACTACTGTCGCCCAAGCACGCTTAACTTCGGAGTTCTGATGGGATCCGGTGCATTAGTGCTGGTATGATCGCACCCGCCATGTTCCTTTCGCTTTATTCTTTTAAACTGCCACGTCCTGTGAAGCAGTTTGGCTTTTCTGGACCCGAATTCATTCTAAGCGTCAATTCATGAATTTCCTCTCATCCTTTTATTTATTTACTTTTATATTTTTTTCTTGTTGCTTTGCACCTTTTTTTTCACTCGTCGCACAACTCTCAATTATCCTGAAATTGATCCTTCACGCTTGCGCTTATACATTTGCGCCGACAACATTGACCGACGATCCGGGCTTCGATCCAGCCGTACCGTTCCTGACTTGTCTCGCGCCTTCAGATCCGCCTTCATGCTTCGATAAGAAGCAAAATGTAAAGCAATCGTTCCGACGGAGCTAAATTACTACAGCATAAAGAACGAAGGGGAAATTTGGATTTCGAAACAAAAAAGGGAGGGGTGCAACACGAGGACTTCCCAGGGGGTCACCCATCCTAGTACTACTCTCGCCCAAGCACGCTTAACTTCGGAGTTCTGATGGGATCCGGTGCATTAGTGCTGGTATGATCGCACCCGCCATGTTCCTTTCGCTTTATTCTTTTAAACTGCCCCGTCCTGTGAAGCAGTGTGGCTTTTCTGGACCCGAATTCATTTTAAGCGTCAATTCAAGAATTTCCCCTCATCCTTTTATTTATTTACTTTTACATTTTTTTCTTGTTGATTTGCACCATTTTTTTTTCCCTCGTCGCGCAACTCTCAATTATCCTGAAATTGATCCTTCACGCTTGCGCTTATACATTTGCGCCGACAACTTTGACCGACGATCCGGGCTTCGATCCAGCCGTACCGTTCCTGACTTGTCTCGCGCCTTCAGATCCGCCTTCATGCTTCGATGAGAAGCAAAATATAAAGCAATCGTTCCGACGGAGCTAAATTACTACAGCATAAAGAACGAAGGGGAAATTTGGATTTCGAAACAAAAAAGGGAGGGGTGCAACACGAGGATTTCCCAGGGGGTCACCTAGGGGTGTCAACGGGCCGGGTCCGGGGCGGAATTCATTATTCCGGACCCGGACCCGGATCCGACCCGTTTACCCGACGGGTCTTTTATTCGGTGTTCCGGATCCGGACCCGGCGAGTCTCGGATCCGGATCGGGTCTACCCGAACAAATTTGCCAAAATTTATAATTTCTAACAAAAAAGAGAAAAAGATATATTTGTAAACTAATTTCTAACTAATGCAAAGAAAAACCAAATAAGAAAATAAATCAAATTGATTTTACTCAAATACATCATCCTAATCAAATTATATTGATAATATATATTTTTTATAAATTATTAAATCATTTATATCCGGATCTGGGTCTAATACGGGTCGGAATATTATATTCCGTATCCGACCCGATTTTTTGTTTGAAAAAACGGATCCGGATCCGGATAACGGAATTAAATCCCTACCCATACCCAAAAAAATTTCAGGGATCCGATCCGGATCCGGGTCTAGACCCGACCCGTTGACAGGCCTAGGGTCACCCATCCTAGTACTACTGTCGCCCAAGCACGCTTAACTTCGGAGTTCTGATGGGATCCGGTGCATTAGTGCTGGTATGATCGCACCCGCCATGTTCCTTTCGCTTTATTCTTTTAAACTGCCACGTCCTGTGAAGCAGTTTGGCTTTTCTGGACCCGAATTCATTCTAAGCGTCAATTCATGAATTTCCTCTCATCCTTTTATTTATTTACTTTTATATTTTTTTCTTGTTGCTTTGCACCTTTTTTTTCCCTCGTCGCACAACTCTCAATTATCCTGAAATTGATCCTTCACGCTTGCGCTTATACATTTGCGCCGACAACTTTGACCGACGATCCGGGCTTCGATCCAGCCGTACCGTTCCTGACTTGTCTCGCGCCTTCAGATCCGCCTTCATGCTTCGATGAGAAGCAAAATATAAAGCAATCGTTCCGACGAAGCTAAATTACTACAGCATAAAGAACGAAGGGGAAATTTGGATTTCGAAACAAAAAAGGGAGGGGTGCAACACGAGGATTTCCCAGGGGGTCACCTAGGGGTGTCAACGGGCCGGGTCCGGGCCGGAATTCATTATTCCGGACCCGGACCCGGATCCGACCCGTTTACCCGACGGGTCTTTTATTCTGTGTTCCGGATCCGGACCCGGCGAGTCTCGAATCCGGGTCGGGTCTACCCGAACAAATTTGCCAAAATTTATAATTTCTAACAAAAAAGAGAAAAAGATATATTTGTAAACAAATTTCTAGCTAATGCAAAGAAAAAACCAAATAAGAAAATAAATCAAATTGATTTTACTCAAATACATCATCCTAATCAAATTATATTGATAATATATATTTTTTATAAATTATTAAATCATTTATATCCGGATCCGGGTATAATACGGGTCGGAATACTATATTCCGTATCCGACCCGTTTTTTTGTTTGAAAAAACGGATTCGGATCCGGATAACGGAATTAAATCCCTACCCATACCCGAAAAAATTTCAGGGATCCGATCCGGATCCGGGTCTAGACCCGACCCGTTGACAGGCCTAGGGTCACCCATCCTAGTACTACTGTCGCCCAAGCACGCTTAACTTCGGAGTTCTGATGGGATCCGGTGCATTAGTGCTGGTATGATCGCACCCGCCATGTTCCTTTCGCTTTATTCTTTTAAACTGCCACGTCCTGTGAAGCAGTTTGGCTTTTCTGGACCCGAATTCATTCTAAGCGTCAATTCATGAATTTCCTCTCATCCTTTTATTTATTTACTTTTATATTTTTTTCTTGTTGCTTTGCACCTTTTTTTTCCCTCGTCGCACAACTCTCAATTATCCTAAAATTGATCCTTCACGCTTGCGCTTATACATTTGCGCCGACAACTTTGACCGACGATCCGGGCTTCGATCCAGCCGTACCGTTCCTGACTTGTCTCGCGCCTTCAGATCCGCCTTCATGCTTCGATAAGAAGCAAAATATAAAGCAATCGTTCCGACGGAGCTAAATTACTACAGCATAAAGAACGAAGGGGAAATTTGGATTTCGAAACAAAAAAGGGAGGGGTGCAACACGAGGACTTCCCAGGGGGTCACCCATCCTAGTACTACTCTCGCCCAAGCACGCTTAACTTCGGAGTTCTGATGGGATCCGGTGCATTAGTGCTGGTATGATCGCACCCGCCATGTTCCTTTCGCTTTATTCTTTTAAACTGCCCCGTCCTGTGAAGCAGTGTGGCTTTTCTGGACCCGAATTCATTTTAAGCGTCAATTCAAGAATTTCCCCTCATCCTTTTATTTATTTACTTTTACATTTTTTTCTTGTTGATTTGCACCATTTTTTTTTCCCTCGTCGCGCAACTCTCAATTATCCTGAAATTGATCCTTCACGCTTGCGCTTATACATTTGCGCCGACAACTTTGACCGACGATCCGGGCTTCGATCCAGCCGTACCGTTCCTGACTTGTCTCGCGCCTTCAGATCCGCCTTCATGCTTCGATGAGAAGCAAAATATAAAGCAATCGTTCCGACGGAGCTAAATTACTACAGCATAAAGAACGAAGGGGAAATTTGGATTTCGAAACAAAAAAGGGAGGGGTGCAACACGAGGATTTCCCAGGGGGTCACCTAGGGGTGTCAACGGGCCGGGTCCGGGCCGGAATTCATTATTCCGGACCCGGACCCGGATCCGACCCGTTTACCCGACGGGTCTTTTATTCGGTGTTCCGGATCCGGACCCGGCGAGTCTCGGATCCGGGTCGGGTCTACCCGAACAAATTTGCCAAAATTTATAATTTCTAACAAAAAAGAGAAAAAGATATATTTGTAAACTAATTTCTAACTAATGCAAAGAAAAACCAAATAAGAAAATAAATCAAATTGATTTTACTCAAATACATCATCCTAATCAAATTATATTGATAATATATATTTTTTATAAATTATTAAATCATTTATATCCGGATCTGGGTCTAATACGGGTCGGAATATTATATTCCGTATCCGACCCGATTTTTTGTTTGAAAAAACGGATCCGGATCCGGATAACGGAATTAAATCCCTACCCATACCCGAAAAAATTTCAGGGATCCGATCCGGATCCGGGTCTAGACCCGACCCGTTGACAGGCCTAGGGTCACCCATCCTAGTACTACTGTCGCCCAAGCACGCTTAACTTCGGAGTTCTGATGGGATCCGGTGCATTAGTGCTGGTATGATCGCACCCGCCATGTTCCTTTCGCTTTATTCTTTTAAACTGCCACGTCCTGTGAAGCAGTTTGGCTTTTCTGGACCCGAATTCATTCTAAGCGTCAATTCATGAATTTCCTCTCATCCTTTTATTTATTTACTTTTATATTTTTTTCTTGTTGCTTTGCACCTTTTTTTTCCCTCGTCGCACAACTCTCAATTATCCTGAAATTGATCCTTCACGCTTGCGCTTATACATTTGCGCCGACAACTTTGACCGACGATCCGGGCTTCGATCCAGCCGTACCGTTCCTGACTTGTCTCGCGCCTTCAGATCCGCCTTCATGCTTCGATGAGAAGCAAAATATAAAGCAATCGTTCCGACGGAGCTAAATTACTACAGCATAAAGAACGAAGGGGAAATTTGGATTTCGAAACAAAAAAGGGAGGGGTGCAACACGAGGATTTCCCAGGGGGTCACCTAGGGGTGTCAACGGGCCGGGTCCGGGCCGGAATTCATTATTCCGGACCCGGACCCGGATCCGACCCGTTTACCCGACGGGTCTTTTATTCTGTGTTCCGGATCCGGACCCGGCGAGTCTCGGATCCGGGTCGGGTCTACCCGAACAAATTTGCCAAAATTTATAATTTCTAACAAAAAAGAGAAAAAGATATATTTGTAAACTAATTTCTAGCTAATGCAAAGAAAAAACCAAATAAGAAAATAAATCAAATTGATTTTACTCAAATACATCATCCTAATCAAATTATATTGATAATATATATTTTTTATAAATTATTAAATCATTTATATCCGGATCCGGGTATAATACGGGTCGGAATACTATATTCCGTATCCGACCCGTTTTTTTGTTTGAAAAAACGGATTCGGATCCGGATAACGGAATTAAATCCCTACCCATACCCGAAAAAATTTCAGGGATCCGATCCGGATCCGGGTCTAGACCCGACCCGTTGACAGGCCTAGGGTCACCCATCCTAGTACTACTGTCGCCCAAGCACGCTTAACTTCGGAGTTCTGATGGGATCCGGTGCATTAGTGCTGGTATGATCGCACCCGCCATGTTCCTTTCGCTTTATTCTTTTAAACTGCCACGTCCTGTGAAGCAGTTTGGCTTTTCTGGACCCGAATTCATTCTAAGCGTCAATTCATGAATTTCCTCTCATCCTTTTATTTATTTACTTTTATATTTTTTTCTTGTTGCTTTGCACCTTTTTTTTCCCTCGTCGCACAACTCTCAATTATCCTAAAATTGATCCTTCACGCTTGCGCTTATACATTTGCGCCGACAACTTTGACCGACGATCCGGGCTTCGATCCAGCCGTACCGTTCCTGACTTGTCTCGCGCCTTCAGATCCGCCTTCATGCTTCGATAAGAAGCAAAATATAAAGCAATCGTTCCGACGGAGCTAAATTACTACAGCATAAAGAACGAAGGGGAAATTTGGATTTCGAAACAAAAAAGGGAGGGGTGCAACACGAGGACTTCCCAGGGGGTCACCCATCCTAGTACTACTCTCGCCCAAGCACGCTTAACTTCGGAGTTCTGATGGGATCCGGTGCATTAGTGCTGGTATGATCGCACCCGCCATGTTCCTTTCGCTTTATTCTTTTAAACTGCCCCGTCCTGTGAAGCAGTGTGGCTTTTCTGGACCCGAATTCATTTTAAGCGTCAATTCAAGAATTTCCCCTCATCCTTTTATTTATTTACTTTTACATTTTTTTCTTGTTGATTTGCACCATTTTTTTTTCCCTCGTCGCGCAACTCTCAATTATCCTGAAATTGATCCTTCACGCTTGCGCTTATACATTTGCGCCGACAACTTTGACCGACGATCCGGGCTTCGATCCAGCCGTACCGTTCCTGACTTGTCTCGCGCCTTCAGATCCGCCTTCATGCTTCGATGAGAAGCAAAATATAAAGCAATCGTTCCGACGGAGCTAAATTACTACAGCATAAAGAACGAAGGGGAAATTTGGATTTCGAAACAAAAAAGGGAGGGGTGCAACACGAGGATTTCCCAGGGGGTCACCTAGGGGTGTCAACGGGCCGGGTCCGGGCCAGAATTCATTATTCCGGACCCGGACCCGGATCCGACCCGTTTACCCGACGGGTCTTTTATTCTGTGTTCCGGATCCGGACCCGGCGAGTCTCGGATCCGGGTCGGGTCTACCCGAACAAATTTGCCAAAATTTATAATTTCTAACAAAAAAGAGAAAAAGATATATTTGTAAACTAATTTCTAACTAATGCAAAGAAAAAACCAAATAAGAAAATAAATCAAATTGATTTTACTCAAATACATCATCCTAATCAAATTATATTGATAATATATATTTTTTATAAATTATTAAATCATTTATATCCGGATCCGGGTATAATACGGGTCGGAATACTATATTCCGTATCCGACCCGTTTTTTTGTTTGAAAAAACGGATCCGGATCCGGATAACGGAATTAAATCCCTACCCATACCCGAAAAAATTTCATGGATCCGATCCGGATCCGGGTCTAGACCCGACCCGTTGACAGGCCTAGGGTCACCCATCCTAGTACTACTGTCGCCCAAGCACGCTTAACTTCGGAGTTCTGATGGGATCCGGTGCATTAGTGCTGGTATGATCGCACCCGCCATGTTCCTTTCGCTTTATTCATTTAAACTGCCACGTCCTGTGAAGCAGTTTGGCTTTTCTGGACCCGAATTCATTCTAAGCGTCAATTCAAGAATTTCCTCTCATCCTTTTATTTATTTACTTTTATATTTTTTTCTTGTTGCTTTGCACCTTTTTTTTCCCTCGTCGCACAACTCTCAATTATCCTGAAATTGATCCTTCACGCTTGCGCTTATACATTTGCGCCGACAACTTTGACCGACGATCCGGGCTTCGATCCAGCCGTACCGTTCCTGACTTGTCTCGCGCCTTCAGATCCGCCTTCATGCTTCGATAAGAAGCAAAATATAAAGCAATCGTTCCGACGGAACTAAATTACTACAGCATAAAGAACGAAGGGGAAATTTGGATTTCGAAACAAAAAAGGGAGGGGTGCAACACGAGGACTTCCCAGGGGGTCACCCATCCTAGTACTACTCTCGCCCAAGCACGCTTAACTTCGGAGTTCTGATGGGATCCGGTGCATTAGTGCTGGTATGATCGCACCCGCCATGTTCCTTTCGCTTTATTCTTTTAAACTGCCCCGTCCTGTGAAGCAGTGTGGCTTTTCTGGACCCGAATTCATTTTAAGCGTCAATTCAAGAATTTCCCCTCATCCTTTTATTTATTTACTTTTACATTTTTTTCTTGTTGATTTGCACCATTTTTTTTTCCCTCGTCGCGCAACTCTCAATTATCCTGAAATTGATCCTTCACGCTTGCGCTTATACATTTGCGCCGACAACTTTGACCGACGATCCGGGCTTCGATCCAGCCGTACCGTTCCTGACTTGTCTCGCGCCTTCAGATCCGCCTTCATGCTTCGATGAGAAGCAAAATATAAAGCAATCGTTCCGACGGAGCTAAATTACTACAGCATAAAGAACGAAGGGGAAATTTGGATTTCGAAACAAAAAAGGGAGGGGTGCAACACGAGGATTTCCCAGGGGGTCACCTAGGGGTGTCAACGGGCCGGGTCCGGGCCGGAATTCATTATTCCGGACCCGGACCCGGATCCGACCCGTTTACCCGACGGGTCTTTTATTCTGTGTTCCGGATCCGGACCCGGCGAGTCTCGGATCCGGGTCGGGTCTACCCGAACAAATTTGCCAAAATTTATAATTTCTAACAAAAAAGAGAAAAAGATATATTTGTAAACTAATTTCTAGCTAATGCAAAGAAAAAACCAAATAAGAAAATAAATCAAATTGATTTTACTCAAATACATCATCCTAATCAAATTATATTGATAATATATATTTTTTATAAATTATTAAATCATTTATATCCGGATCCGGGTATAATACGGGTCGGAATACTATATTCCGTATCCGACCCGTTTTTTTGTTTGAAAAAACGGATTCGGATCCGGATAACGGAATTAAATCCCTACCCATACCCGAAAAAATTTCAGGGATCCGATCCGGATCCGGGTCTAGACCCGACCCGTTGACAGGCCTAGGGTCACCCATCCTAGTACTACTGTCGCCCAAGCACGCTTAACTTCGGAGTTCTGATGGGATCCGGTGCATTAGTGCTGGTATGATCGCACCCGCCATGTTCCTTTCGCTTTATTCTTTTAAACTGCCACGTCCTGTGAAGCAGTTTGGCTTTTCTGGACCCGAATTCATTCTAAGCGTCAATTCATGAATTTCCTCTCATCCTTTTATTTATTTACTTTTATATTTTTTTCTTGTTGCTTTGCACCTTTTTTTTCCCTCGTCGCACAACTCTCAATTATCCTAAAATTGATCCTTCACGCTTGCGCTTATACATTGCGCCGACAACTTTGACCGACGATCCGGGCTTCGATCCAGCCGTACCGTTCCTGACTTGTCTCGCGCCTTCAGATCCGCCTTCATGCTTCGATAAGAAGCAAAATATAAAGCAATCGTTCCGACGGAGCTAAATTACTACAGCATAAAGAACGAAGGGGAAATTTGGATTTCGAAACAAAAAAGGGAGGGGTGCAACACGAGGACTTCCCAGGGGGTCACCCATCCTAGTACTACTCTCGCCCAAGCACGCTTAACTTCGGAGTTCTGATGGGATCCGGTGCATTAGTGCTGGTATGATCGCACCCGCCATGTTCCTTTCGCTTTATTCTTTTAAACTGCCCCGTCCTGTGAAGCAGTGTGGCTTTTCTGGACCCGAATTCATTTTAAGCGTCAATTCAAGAATTTCCCCTCATCCTTTTATTTATTTACTTTTACATTTTTTTCTTGTTGATTTGCACCATTTTTTTTTCCCTCGTCGCGCAACTCTCAATTATCCTGAAATTGATCCTTCACGCTTGCGCTTATACATTTGCGCCGACAACTTTGACCGACGATCCGGGCTTCGATCCAGCCGTACCGTTCCTGACTTGTCTCGCGCCTTCAGATCCGCCTTCATGCTTCGATGAGAAGCAAAATATAAAGCAATCGTTCCGACGGAGCTAAATTACTACAGCATAAAGAACGAAGGGGAAATTTGGATTTCGAAACAAAAAAGGGAGGGGTGCAACACGAGGATTTCCCAGGGGGTCACCTAGGGGTGTCAACGGGCCGGGTCCGGGCCGGAATTCATTATTCCGGACCCGGACCCGGATCCGACCCGTTTACCCGACGGGTCTTTTATTCTGTGTTCCGGATCCGGACCCGGCGAGTCTCGGATCCGGGTCGGGTCTACCCGAACAAATTTGCCAAAATTTATAATTTCTAACAAAAAAGAGAAAAAGATATATTTGTAAACTAATTTCTAGCTAATGCAAAGAAAAAACCAAATAAGAAAATAAATCAAATTGATTTTACTCAAATACATCATCCTAATCAAATTATATTGATAATATATATTTTTTATAAATTATTAAATCATTTATATCCGGATCCGGGTATAATACGGGTCGGAATACTATATTCCGTATCCGACCCGTTTTTTTGTTTGAAAAAACGGATCCGGATCCGGATAACGGAATTAAATCCCTACCCATACCCGAAAAAATTTCAGGGATCCGATCCGGATCCGGGTCTAGACCCGACCCGTTGACAGGCCTAGGGTCACCCATCCTAGTACTACTGTCGCCCAAGCACGCTTAACTTCGGAGTTCTGATGGGATCCGGTGCATTAGTGCTGGTATGATCGCACCCGCCATGTTCCTTTCGCTTTATTCATTTAAACTGCCACGTCCTGTGAAGCAGTTTGGCTTTTCTGGACCCGAATTCATTCTAAGCGTCAATTCATGAATTTCCTCTCATCCTTTTATTTATTTACTTTTATATTTTTTTCTTGTTGCTTTGCACCTTTTTTTTCCCTCGTCGCACAACTCTCAATTATCCTGAAATTGATCCTTCACGCTTGCGCTTATACATTTGCGCCGACAACTTTGACCGACGATCCGGGCTTCGATCCAGCCGTACCGTTCCTGACTTGTCTCGCGCCTTCAGATCCGCCTTCATGCTTCGATAAGAAGCAAAATATAAAGCAATCGTTCCGACGGAGCTAAATTACTACAGCATAAAGAACGAAGGGGAAATTTGGATTTCGAAACAAAAAAGGGAGGGGTGCAACACGAGGACTTCCCAGGGGGTCACCCATCCTAGTACTACTCTCGCCCAAGCACGCTTAACTTCGGAGTTCTGATGGGATCCGGTGCATTAGTGCTGGTATGATCGCACCCGCCATGTTCCTTTCGCTTTATTCTTTTAAACTGC
Source organism: Coffea arabica (assembly GCF_036785885.1). Lineage (NCBI taxonomy): Eukaryota > Viridiplantae > Streptophyta > Magnoliopsida > Gentianales > Rubiaceae > Coffea > Coffea arabica. The sequence goes on from NC_092330.1 coordinate 21,922,029, forward strand.
CCCGTCCTGTGAAGCAGTGTGGCTCTTCTGGACCCGAATTCATTTTAAGCGTCAATTCAAGAATTTCCCCTCATCCTTTTATTTATTTACTTTTACATTTTTTTCTTGTTGATTTGCACCATTTTTTTTTCCCTCGTCGCGCAACTCTCAATTATCCTGAAATTGATCCTTCACGCTTGCGCTTATACATTTGCGCCGACAACTTTGACCGACGATCCGGGCTTCGATCCAGCCGTACCGTTCCTGACTTGTCTCGCGCCTTCAGATCCGCCTTCATGCTTCGATGAGAAGCAAAATATAAAGCAATCGTTCCGACGGAGCTAAATTACTACAGCATAAAGAACGAAGGGGAAATTTGGATTTCGAAACAAAAAAGGGAGGGGTGCAACACGAGGATTTCCCAGGGGGTCACCTAGGGGTGTCAACGGGCCGGGTCCGGGCCGGAATTCATTATTCCGGACCCGGACCCGGATCCGACCCGTTTACCCGACGGGTCTTTTATTCTGTGTTCCGGATCCGGACCCGGCGAGTCTCGGATCCGGGTCGGGTCTACCCGAACAAATTTGCCAAAATTTATAATTTCTAACAAAAAAGAGAAAAAGATATATTTGTAAACTAATTTCTAGCTAATGCAAAGAAAAAACCAAATAAGAAAATAAATCAAATTGATTTTACTCAAATACATCATCCTAATCAAATTATATTGATAATATATATTTTTTATAAATTATTAAATCATTTATATCCGGATCCGGGTATAATACGGGTCGGAATACTATATTCCGTATCCGACCCGTTTTTTTGTTTGAAAAAACGGATTCGGATCCGGATAACGGAATTAAATCCCTACCCATACCCGAAAAAATTTCAGGGATCCGATCCGGATCCGGGTCTAGACCCGACCCGTTGACAGGCCTAGGGTCACCCATCCTAGTACTACTGTCGCCCAAGCACGCTTAACTTCGGAGTTCTGATGGGATCCGGTGCATTAGTGCTGGTATGATCGCACCCGCCATGTTCCTTTCGCTTTATTCTTTTAAACTGCCACGTCCTGTGAAGCAGTTTGGCTTTTCTGGACCCGAATTCATTCTAAGCGTCAATTCATGAATTTCCTCTCATCCTTTTATTTATTTACTTTTATATTTTTTTCTTGTTGCTTTGCACCTTTTTTTTCCCTCGTCGCACAACTCTCAATTATCCTAAAATTGATCCTTCACGCTTGCGCTTATACATTTGCGCCGACAACTTTGACCGACGATCCGGGCTTCGATCCAGCCGTACCGTTCCTGACTTGTCTCGCGCCTTCAGATCCGCCTTCATGCTTCGATAAGAAGTAAAATATAAAGCAATCGTTCCGACGGAGCTAAATTACTACAGCATAAAGAACGAAGGGGAAATTTGGATTTCGAAACAAAAAAGGGAGGGGTGCAACACGAGGACTTCCCAGGGGGTCACCCATCCTAGTACTACTCTCGCCCAAGCACGCTTAACTTCGGAGTTCTGATGGGATCCGGTGCATTAGTGCTGGTATGATCGCACCCGCCATGTTCCTTTCGCTTTATTCTTTTAAACTGCCCCGTCCTGTGAAGCAGTGTGGCTTTTCTGGACCCGAATTCATTTTAAGCGTCAATTCAAGAATTTCCCCTCATCCTTTTATTTATTTACTTTTACATTTTTTTCTTGTTGATTTGCACCATTTTTTTTTCCCTCGTCGCGCAACTCTCAATTATCCTGAAATTGATCCTTCACGCTTGCGCTTATACATTTGCGCCGACAACTTTGACCGACGATCCGGGCTTCGATCCAGCCGTACCGTTCCTGACTTGTCTCGCGCCTTCAGATCCGCCTTCATGCTTCGATGAGAAGCAAAATATAAAGCAATCGTTCCGACGGAGCTAAATTACTACAGCATAAAGAACGAAGGGGAAATTTGGATTTCGAAACAAAAAAGGGAGGGGTGCAACACGAGGATTTCCCAGGGGGTCACCTAGGGGTGTCAACGGGCCGGGTCCGGGCCGGAATTCATTATTCCGGACCCGGACCCGGATCCGACCCGTTTACCCGACGGGTCTTTTATTCTGTGTTCCGGATCCGGACCCGGCGAGTCTCGGATCCGGGTCGGGTCTACCCGAACAAATTTGCCAAAATTTATAATTTCTAACAAAAAAGAGAAAAAGATATATTTGTAAACTAATTTCTAGCTAATGCAAAGAAAAAACCAAATAAGAAAATAAATCAAATTGATTTTACTCAAATACATCATCCTAATCAAATTATATTGATAATATATATTTTTTATAAATTATTAAATCATTTATATCCGGATCCGGGTATAATACGGGTCGGAATACTATATTCCGTATCCGACCCGTTTTTTTGTTTGAAAAAACGGATTCGGATCCGGATAACGGAATTAAATCCCTACCCATACCCGAAAAAATTTCAGGGATCCGATCCGGATCCGGGTCTAGACCCGACCCGTTGACAGGCCTAGGGTCACCCATCCTAGTACTACTGTCGCCCAAGCACGCTTAACTTCGGAGTTCTGATGGGATCCGGTGCATTAGTGCTGGTATGATCGCACCCGCCATGTTCCTTTCGCTTTATTCTTTTAAACTGCCACGTCCTGTGAAGCAGTTTGGCTTTTCTGGACCCGAATTCATTCTAAGCGTCAATTCATGAATTTCCTCTCATCCTTTTATTTATTTACTTTTATATTTTTTTCTTGTTGCTTTGCACCTTTTTTTTCCCTCGTCGCACAACTCTCAATTATCCTAAAATTGATCCTTCACGCTTGCGCTTATACATTTGCGCCGACAACTTTGACCGACGATCCGGGCTTCGATCCAGCCGTACCGTTCCTGACTTGTCTCGCGCCTTCAGATCCGCCTTCATGCTTCGATAAGAAGCAAAATATAAAGCAATCGTTCCGACGGAGCTAAATTACTACAGCATAAAGAACGAAGGGGAAATTTGGATTTCGAAACAAAAAAGGGAGGGGTGCAACACGAGGACTTCCCAGGGGGTCACCCATCCTAGTACTACTCTCGCCCAAGCACGCTTAACTTCGGAGTTCTGATGGGATCCGGTGCATTAGTGCTGGTATGATCGCACCCGCCATGTTCCTTTCGCTTTATTCTTTTAAACTGCCCCGTCCTGTGAAGCAGTGTGGCTTTTCTGGACCCGAATTCATTTTAAGCGTCAATTCAAGAATTTCCCCTCATCCTTTTATTTATTTACTTTTACATTTTTTTCTTGTTGATTTGCACCATTTTTTTTCCCTCGTCGCGCAACTCTCAATTATCCTGAAATTGATCCTTCACGCTTGCGCTTATACATTTGCGCCGACAACTTTGACCGACGATCCGGGCTTCGATCCAGCCGTACCGTTCCTGACTTGTCTCGCGCCTTCAGATCCGCCTTCATGCTTCGATGAGAAGCAAAATATAAAGCAATCGTTCCGACGGAGCTAAATTACTACAGCATAAAGAACGAAGGGGAAATTTGGATTTCGAAACAAAAAAGGGAGGGGTGCAACACGAGGATTTCCCAGGGGGTCACCTAGGGGTGTCAACGGGCCGGGTCCGGGCCGGAATTCATTATTCCGGACCCGGACCCGGATCCGACCCGTTTACCCGACGGGTCTTTTATTCTGTGTTCCGGATCCGGACCCGGCGAGTCTCGGATCCGGGTCGGGTCTACCCGAACAAATTTGCCAAAATTTATAATTTCTAACAAAAAAGAGAAAAAGATATATTTGTAAACTAATTTCTAGCTAATGCAAAGAAAAAACCAAATAAGAAAATAAATCAAATTGATTTTACTCAAATACATCATCCTAATCAAATTATATTGATAATATATATTTTTTATAAATTATTAAATCATTTATATCCGGATCCGGGTATAATACGGGTCGGAATACTATATTCCGTATCCGACCCGTTTTTTTGTTTGAAAAAACGGATCCGGATCCGGATAACGGAATTAAATCCCTACCCATACCCGAAAAAATTTCAGGGATCCGATCCGGATCCGGGTCTAGACCCGACCCGTTGACAGGCCTAGGGTCACCCATCCTAGTACTACTGTCGCCCAAGCACGCTTAACTTCGGAGTTCTGATGGGATCCGGTGCATTAGTGCTGGTATGATCGCACCCGCCATGTTCCTTTCGCTTTATTCATTTAAACTGCCACGTCCTGTGAAGCAGTTTGGCTTTTCTGGACCCGAATTCATTCTAAGCGTCAATTCATGAATTTCCTCTCATCCTTTTATTTATTTACTTTTATATTTTTTTCTTGTTGCTTTGCACCTTTTTTTTCCCTCGTCGCACAACTCTCAATTATCCTGAAATTGATCCTTCACGCTTGCGCTTATACATTTGCGCCGACAACTTTGACCGACGATCCGGGCTTCGATCCAGCCGTACCGTTCCTGACTTGTCTCGCGCCTTCAGATCCGCCTTCATGCTTCGATAAGAAGCAAAATATAAAGCAATCGTTCCGACGGAGCTAAATTACTACAGCATAAAGAACGAAGGGAAAATTTGGATTTCGAAACAAAAAAGGGAGGGGTGCAACACGAGGACTTCCCAGGGGGTCACCCATCCTAGTACTACTCTCGCCCAAGCACGCTTAACTTCGGAGTTCTGATGGGATCCGGTGCATTAGTGCTGGTATGATCGCACCCGCCATGTTCCTTTCGCTTTATTCTTTTAAACTGCCCCGTCCTGTGAAGCAGTGTGGCTTTTCTGGACCCGAATTCATTTTAAGCGTCAATTCAAGAATTTCCCCTCATCCTTTTATTTATTTACTTTTACATTTTTTTCTTGTTGATTTGCACCATTTTTTTTTCCCTCGTCGCGCAACTCTCAATTATCCTGAAATTGATCCTTCACGCTTGCGCTTATACATTTGCGCCGACAACTTTGACCGACGATCCGGGCTTCGATCCAGCCGTACCGTTCCTGACTTGTCTCGCGCCTTCAGATCCGCCTTCATGCTTCGATGAGAAGCAAAATATAAAGCAATCGTTCCGACGGAGCTAAATTACTACAGCATAAAGAACGAAGGGGAAATTTGGATTTCGAAACAAAAAAGGGAGGGGTGCAACACGAGGATTTCCCAGGGGGTCACCTAGGGGTGTCAACGGGCCGGGTCCGGGCCGGAATTCATTATTCCGGACCCGGACCCGGATCCGACCCGTTTACCCGACGGGTCTTTTATTCTGTGTTCCGGATCCGGACCCGGCGAGTCTCGGATCCGGGTCGGGTCTACCCGAACAAATTTGCCAAAATTTATAATTTCTAACAAAAAAGAGAAAAAGATATATTTGTAAACTAATTTCTAGCTAATGCAAAGAAAAAACCAAATAAGAAAATAAATCAAATTGATTTTACTCAAATACATCATCCTAATCAAATTATATTGATATTATATATTTTTTATAAATTATTAAATCATTTATATCCGGATCCGGGTATAATACGGGTCGGAATACTATATTCCGTATCCGACCCGTTTTTTTGTTTGAAAAAACGGATTCGGATCCGGATAACGGAATTAAATCCCAACCCATACCCGAAAAAATTTCAGGGATCCGATCCGGATCCGGGTCTAGACCCGACCCGTTGACAGGCCTAGGGTCACCCATCCTAGTACTACTGTCGCCCAAGCACGCTTAACTTCGGAGTTCTGATGGGATCCGGTGCATTAGTGCTGGTATGATCGCACCCGCCATGTTCCTTTCGCTTTATTCTTTTAAACTGCCACGTCCTGTGAAGCAGTTTGGCTTTTCTGGACCCGAATTCATTCTAAGCGTCAATTCATGAATTTCCTCTCATCCTTTTATTTATTTACTTTTATATTTTTTTCTTGTTGCTTTGCACCTTTTTTTTCCCTCGTCGCACAACTCTCAATTATCCTAAAATTGATCCTTCACGCTTGCGCTTATACATTTGCGCCGACAACTTTGACCGACGATCCGGGCTTCGATCCAGCCGTACCGTTCCTGACTTGTCTCGCGCCTTCAGATCCGCTTTCATGCTTCGATAAGAAGCAAAATATAAAGCAATCGTTCCGACGGAGCTAAATTACTACAGCATAAAGAACGAAGGGGAAATTTGGATTTCGAAACAAAAAAGGGAGGGGTGCAACACGAGGACTTCCCAGGGGGTCACCCATCCTAGTACTACTCTCGCCCAAGCACGCTTAACTTCGGAGTTCTGATGGGATCCGGTGCATTAGTGCTGGTATGATCGCACCCGCCATGTTCCTTTCGCTTTATTCTTTTAAACTGCCCCGTCCTGTGAAGCAGTGTGGCTTTTCTGGACCCGAATTCATTTTAAGCGTCAATTCAAGAATTTCCCCTCATCCTTTTATTTATTTACTTTTACATTTTTTTCTTGTTGATTTGCACCATTTTTTTTTCCCTCGTCGCGCAACTCTCAATTATCCTGAAATTGATCCTTCACGCTTGCGCTTATACATTTGCGCCGACAACTTTGACCGACGATCCGGGCTTCGATCCAGCCGTACCGTTCCTGACTTGTCTCGCGCCTTCAGATCCGCCTTCATGCTTCGATGAGAAGCAAAATATAAAGCAATCGTTCCGACGGAGCTAAATTACTACAGCATAAAGAACGAAGGGGAAATTTGGATTTCGAAACAAAAAAGGGAGGGGTGCAACACGAGGATTTCCCAGGGGGTCACCTAGGGGTGTCAACGGGCCGGGTCCGGGCCGGAATTCATTATTCCGGACCCGGACCCGGATCCGACCCGTTTACCCGACGGGTCTTTTATTCTGTGTTCCGGATCCGGACCCGGCGAGTCTCGGATCCGGGTCGGGTCTACCCGAACAAATTTGCCAAAATTTATAATTTCTAACAAAAAAGAGAAAAAGATATATTTGTAAACTAATTTCTAGCTAATGCAAAGAAAAAACCAAATAAGAAAATAAATCAAATTGATTTTACTCAAATACATCATCCTAATCAAATTATATTGATAATATATATTTTTTATAAATTATTAAATCATTTATATCCGGATCCGGGTATAATACGGGTCGGAATACTATATTCCGTATCCGACCCGTTTTTTTGTTTGAAAAAACGGATCCGGATCCGGATAACGGAATTAAATCCCTACCCATACCCGAAAAAATTTCAGGGATCCGATCCGGATCCGGGTCTAGACCCGACCCGTTGACAGGCCTAGGGTCACCCATCCTAGTACTACTGTCGCCCAAGCACGCTTAACTTCGGAGTTCTGATGGGATCCGGTGCATTAGTGCTGGTATGATCGCACCCGCCATGTTCCTTTCGCTTTATTCTTTTAAACTGCCACGTCCTGTGAAGCAGTTTGGCTTTTCTGGACCCGAATTCATTCTAAGCGTCAATTCATGAATTTCCTCTCATCCTTTTATTTATTTACTTTTATATTTTTTTCTTGTTGCTTTGCACCTTTTTTTTCCCTCGTCGCACAACTCTCAATTATCCTGAAATTGATCCTTCACGCTTGCGCTTATACATTTGCGCCGACAACTTTGACCGACGATCCGGGCTTCGATCCAGCCGTACCGTTCCTGACTTGTCTCGCGCCTTCAGATCCGCCTTCATGCTTCGATAAGAAGCAAAATATAAAGCAATCGTTCCGACGGAGCTAAATTACTACAGCATAAAGAACGAAGGGGAAATTTGGATTTCGAAACAAAAAAGGGAGGGGTGCAACACGAGGACTTCCCAGGGGGTCACCCATCCTAGTACTACTCTCGCCCAAGCACGCTTAACTTCGGAGTTCTGATGGGATCCGGTGCATTAGTGCTGGTATGATCGCACCCGCCATGTTCCTTTCGCTTTATTCTTTTAAACTGCCCCGTCCTGTGAAGCAGTGTGGCTTTTCTGGACCCGAATTCATTTTAAGCGTCAATTCAAGAATTTCCCCTCATCCTTTTATTTATTTACTTTTACATTTTTTTCTTGTTGATTTGCACCATTTTTTTTTCCCTCGTCGCGCAACTCTCAATTATCCTGAAATTGATCCTTCACGCTTGCGCTTATACATTTGCGCCGACAACTTTGACCGACGATCCGGGCTTCGATCCAGCCGTACCGTTCCTGACTTGTCTCGCGCCTTCAGATCCGCCTTCATGCTTCGATGAGAAGCAAAATATAAAGCAATCGTTCCGACGGAGCTAAATTACTACAGCATAAAGAACGAAGGGGAAATTTGGATTTCGAAACAAAAAAGGGAGGGGTGCAACACGAGGATTTCCCAGGGGGTCACCTAGGGGTGTCAACGGGCCGGGTCCGGGCCGGAATTCATTATTCCGGACCCGGACCCGGATCCGACCCGTTTACCCGACGGGTCTTTTATTCTGTGTTCCGGATCCGGACCCGGCGAGTCTCGGATCCGGGTCGGGTCTACCCGAACAAATTTGCCAAAATTTATAATTTCTAACAAAAAAGAGAAAAAGATATATTTGTAAACTAATTTCTAGCTAATGCAAAGAAAAAACCAAATAAGAAAATAAATCAAATTGATTTTACTCAAATACATCATCCTAATCAAATTATATTGATAATATATATTTTTTATAAATTATTAAATCATTTATATCCGGATCCGGGTATAATACGGGTCGGAATACTATATTCCGTATCCGACCCGTTTTTTTGTTTGAAAAAACGGATTCGGATCCGGATAACGGAATTAAATCCCTACCCATACCCGAAAAAATTTCAGGGATCCGATCCGGATCCGGGTCTAGACCCGACCCGTTGACAGGCCTAGGGTCACCCATCCTAGTACTACTGTCGCCCAAGCACGCTTAACTTCGGAGTTCTGATGGGATCCGGTGCATTAGTGCTGGTATGATCGCACCCGCCATATTCCTTTCGCTTTATTCTTTTAAACTGCCACGTCCTGTGAAGCAGTTTGGCTTTTCTGGACCCGAATTCATTCTAAGCGTCAATTCATGAATTTCCTCTCATCCTTTTATTTATTTACTTTTATATTTTTTTCTTGTTGCTTTGCACCTTTTTTTTCCCTCGTCGCACAACTCTCAATTATCCTAAAATTGATCCTTCACGCTTGCGCTTATACATTTGCGCCGACAACTTTGACCGACGATCCGGGCTTCGATCCAGCCGTACCGTTCCTGACTTGTCTCGCGCCTTCAGATCCGCCTTCATGCTTCGATAAGAAGCAAAATATAAAGCAATCGTTCCGACGGAGCTAAATTACTACAGCATAAAGAACGAAGGGGAAATTTGGATTTCGAAACAAAAAAGGGAGGGGTGCAACACGAGGACTTCCCAGGGGGTCACCCATCCTAGTACTACTCTCGCCCAAGCACGCTTAACTTCGGAGTTCTGATGGGATCCGGTGCATTAGTGCTGGTATGATCGCACCCGCCATGTTCCTTTCGCTTTATTCTTTTAAACTGCCCCGTCCTGTGAAGCAGTGTGGCTTTTCTGGACCCGAATTCATTTTAAGCGTCAATTCAAGAATTTCCCCTCATGCTTTTATTTATTTACTTTTACATTTTTTTCTTGTTGATTTGCACCATTTTTTTTTCCCTCGTCGCGCAACTCTCAATTATCCTGAAATTGATCCTTCACGCTTGCGCTTATACATTTGCGCCGACAACTTTGACCGACGATCCGGGCTTCGATCCAGCCGTACCGTTCCTGACTTGTCTCGCGCCTTCAGATCCGCCTTCATGCTTCGATGAGAAGCAAAATATAAAGCAATCGTTCCGACGGAGCTAAATTACTACAGCATAAAGAACGAAGGGGAAATTTGGATTTCGAAACAAAAAAGGGAGGGGTGCAACACGAGGATTTCCCAGGGGGTCACCTAGGGGTGTCAACGGGCCGGGTCCGGGCCGGAATTCATTATTCCGGACCCGGACCCGGATCCGACCCGTTTACCCGACGGGTCTTTTATTCTGTGTTCCGGATCCGGACCCGGCGAGTCTCGGATCCGGGTCGGGTCTACCCGAACAAATTTGCCAAAATTTATAATTTCTAACAAAAAAGAGAAAAAGATATATTTGTAAACTAATTTCTAGCTAATGCAAAGAAAAAACCAAATAAGAAAATAAATCAAATTGATTTTACTCAAATACATCATCCTAATCAAATTATATTGATAATATATATTTTTTATAAATTATTAAATCATTTATATCCGGATCCGGGTATAATACGGGTCGGAATACTATATTCCGTATCCGACCCGTTTTTTTGTTTGAAAAAACGGATCCGGATCCGGATAACGGAATTAAATCCCTACCCATACCCGAAAAAATTTCAGGGATCCGATCCGGATCCGGGTCTAGACCCGACCCGTTGACAGGCCTAGGGTCACCCATCCTAGTACTACTGTCGCCCAAGCACGCTTAACTTCGGAGTTCTGATGGGATCCGGTGCATTAGTGCTGGTATGATCGCACCCGCCATGTTCCTTTCGCTTTATTCTTTTAAACTGCCACGTCCTGTGAAGCAGTTTGGCTTTTCTGGACCCGAATTCATTCTAAGCGTCAATTCATGAATTTCCTCTCATCCTTTTATTTATTTACTTTTATATTTTTTTCTTGTTGCTTTGCACCTTTTTTTTCCCTCGTCGCACAACTCTCAATTATCCTGAAATTGATCCTTCACGCTTGCGCTTATACATTTGCGCCGACAACTTTGACCGACGATCCGGGCTTCGATCCAGCCGTACCGTTCCTGACTTGTCTCGCGCCTTCAGATCCGCCTTCATGCTTCGATAAGAAGCAAAATATAAAGCAATCGTTCCGACGGAGCTAAATTACTACAGCATAAAGAACGAAGGGGAAATTTGGATTTCGAAACAAAAAAGGGAGGGGTGCAACACGAGGACTTCCCAGGGGGTCACCCATCCTAGTACTACTCTCGCCCAAGGACGCTTAACTTCGGAGTTCTGATGGGATCCGGTGCATTAGTGCTGGTATGATCGCACCCGCCATGTTCCTTTCGCTTTATTCTTTTAAACTGCCCCGTCCTGTGAAGCAGTGTGGCTTTTCTGGACCCGAATTCATTTTAAGCGTCAATTCAAGAATTTCCCCTCATCCTTTTATTTATTTACTTTTACATTTTTTTCTTGTTGATTTGCACCATTTTTTTTTCCCTCGTCGCGCAACTCTCAATTATCCTGAAATTGATCCTTCACGCTTGCGCTTATACATTTGCGCCGACAACTTTGACCGACGATCCGGGCTTCGATCCAGCCGTACCGTTCCTGACTTGTCTCGCGCCTTCAGATCCGCCTTCATGCTTCGATGAGAAGCAAAATATAAAGCAATCGTTCCGACGGAGCTAAATTACTACAGCATAAAGAACGAAGGGGAAATTTGGATTTCGAAACAAAAAAGGGAGGGGTGCAACACGAGGACTTCCCAGGGGGTCACCCATCCTAGTACTACTCTCGCCCAAGCACGCTTAACTTCGGAGTTCTGATGGGATCCGGTGCATTAGTGCTGGTATGATCGCACCCGCCATGTTCCTTTCGCTTTATTCTTTTAAACTGCCCCGTCCTGTGAAGCAGTGTGGCTTTTCTGGACCCGAATTCATTTTAAGCGTCAATTCAAGAATTTCCCCTCATCCTTTTATTTATTTACTTTTACATTTTTTTCTTGTTGATTTGCACCATTTTTTTTCCCAAGTCGCGCAACTCTCAATTATCCTGAAATTGATCCTTCACGCTTGCGCTTATACATTTGCGCCGACAACTTTGACCGACGATCCGGGCTTCGATCCAGCCGTACCGTTCCTGACTTGTCTCGCGCCTTCAGATCCGCCTTCATGCTTCGATGAGAAGCAAAATATAAAGCAATCGTTCCGACGGAGCTAAATTACTACAGCATAAAGAACGAAGGGGAAATTTGGATTTCGAAACAAAAAAGGGAGGGGTGCAACACGAGGATTTCCCAGGGGGTCACCTTGGGGTGTCAACGGGCCGGGTCCGGGCCGGAATTCATTATTCCGGACCCGGACCCGGATCCGACCCGTTTACCCGACGGGTCTTTTATTCTGTGTTCCGGATCCGGACCCGGCGAGTCTCGGATCCGGGTCGGGTCTACCCGAACAAATTTGCCAAAATTTATAATTTCTAACAAAAAAGAGAAAAAGATATATTTGTAAACAAATTTCTAGCTAATGCAAAGAAAAAACCAAATAAGAAAATAAATCAAATTGATTTTACTCAAATACATCATCCTAATCAAATTATATTGATAATATATATTTTTTATAAATTATTAAATCATTTATATCCGGATCCGGGTATAATACGGGTCGGAATACTATATTCCGTATCCGACCCGTTTTTTTGTTTGAAAAAACGGATCCGGATACGGATAACGGAATTAAATCCCTACCCATACCCGCAAAAATTTCAGGGATCCGATCCGGATCCGGGTCTAGACCCGACCCGTTGACCGGCCTAGGGTCACCCATCCTAGTACTACTGTCGCCCAAGCACGCTTAACTTCGAAGTTCTGATGGGATCCGGTGCATTAGTGCTAGTATGATCGCACCCACCATTTTCCTTTCGCTTTATTCTTTTAAACTGCCACGTCCTGTGAAGCAGTTTGGCTTTTCTGGACCCGAATTCATTCTAAGCGTCAATTCATGAATTTCCTCTCATCCTTTTATTTATTTACTTTTATATTTTTTTCTTGTTGCTTTGCATCTTTTTTTTCCCTCGTCGCACAACTCTCAATTATCCTAAAATTGATCCTTCACGCTTGCGCTTATACATTTGCGCCGACAACATTGACCGACGATCCGGGCTTCGATCCAGCCGTACCGTTCCTGACTTGTCTCGCGCCTTCAGATCCGCCTTCATGCTTCGATAAGAAGCAAAATATAAAGCAATCGTTCCGACGGAGCTAAATTACTACAGCATAAAGAACGAAGGGGAAATTTGGATTTCGAAACAAAAAAGGGAGGGGTGCAACACGAGGACTTCCCAGGGGGTCACCCATCCTAGTACTACTCTCGCCCAAGCACGCTTAACTTCGGAGTTCTGATGGGATCCGGTGCATTAGTGCTGGTATGATCGCACCCGCCATGTTCCTTTCGCTTTATTCTTTTAAACTGCCCCGTCCTGTGAAGCAGTGTGGCTTTTCTGGACCCGAATTCATTTTAAGCGTCAATTCAAGAATTTCCCCTCATCCTTTTATTTATTTACTTTTACATTTTTTTCTTGTTGATTTGCACCATTTTTTTTTTCCCTCGTCGCGCAACTCTCAATTATCCTGAAATTGATCCTTCACGCTTGCGCTTATACATTTGCGCCGACAACTTTGACCGACGATCCGGGCTTCGATCCAGCCGTACCGTTCCTGACTTGTCTCGCGCCTTCAGATCCGCCTTCATGCTTCGATGAGAAGCAAAATATAAAGCAATCGTTCCGACGGAGCTAAATTACTACAGCATAAAGAACGAAGGGGAAATTTGGATTTCGAAACAAAAAAGGGAGGGGTGCAACACGAGGATTTCCCAGGGGGTCACCTAGGGGTGTCAACGGGCCGGGTCCGGGCCGGAATTCATTATTCCGGACCCGGACCCGGATCCGACCCGTTTACCCGACGGGTCTTTTATTCTGTGTTCCGGATCCGGACCCGGCGAGTCTCGGATCCGGGTCGGGTCTACCCGAACAAATTTGCCAAAATTTATAATTTCTAACAAAAAAGAGAAAAAGATATATTTGTAAACTAATTTCTAACTAATGCAAAGAAAAAACCAAATAAGAAAATAAATCAAATTGATTTTACTCAAATACATCATCCTAATCAAATTATATTGATAATATATATTTTTTATAAATTATTAAATCATTTATATCCGGATCCGGGTCTAATACGGGTCGGAATACTATATTCCGTATCCGACCCGTTTTTTTGTTTGAAAAAACGGATCCGGATCCGGATAACGGAATTAAATCCCTACCCATACCCGAAAAAATTTCAGGGATCCGATCCGGATCCGGGTCTAGACCCGACCCGTTGACAGGCCTAGGGTCACCCATCCTAGTACTACTGTCGCCCAAGCACGCTTAACTTCGGAGTTCTGATGGGATCCGGTGCATTAGTGCTGGTATGATCGCACCCGCCATGTTCCTTTCGCTTTATTCTTTTAAACTGCCACGTCCTGTGAAGCAGTTTGGCTTTTCTGGACCCGAATTCATTCTAAGCGTCAATTCATGAATTTCCTCTCATCCTTTTATTTATTTACTTTTATATTTTTTTCTTGTTGCTTTGCACCTTTTTTTTCCCTCGTCGCACAACTCTCAATTATCCTGAAATTGATCCTTCACGCTTGCGCTTATGCATTTGCGCCGACAACTTTGACCGACGATCCGGGCTTCGATCCAGCCGTACCGTTCCTGACTTGTCTCGCGCCTTCAGATCCGCCTTCATGCTTCGATAAGAAGCAAAATATAAAGCAATCGTTCCGACGGAGCTAAATTACTACAGCATAAAGAACGAAGGGGAAATTTGGATTTCGAAACAAAAAAGGGAGGGGTGCAACACGAGGACTTCCCAGGGGGTCACCCATCCTAGTACTACTCTCGCCCAAGCACGCTTAACTTCGGAGTTCTGATGGGATCCGGTGCATTAGTGCTGGTATGATCGCACCCGCCATGTTCCTTTCGCTTTATTCTTTTAAACTGCCCCGTCCTGTGAAGCAGTGTGGCTTTTCTGGACCCGAATTCATTTTAAGCGTCAATTCAAGAATTTCCCCTCATCCTTTTATTTATTTACTTTTACATTTTTTTCTTGTTGATTTGCACCATTTTTTTTTCCCTCGTCGCGCAACTCTCAATTATCCTGAAATTGATCCTTCACGCTTGCGCTTATACATTTGCGCCGACAACTTTGACCGACGATCCGGGCTTCGATCCAGCCGTACCGTTCCTGACTTGTCTCGCGCCTTCAGATCCGCCTTCATGCTTCGATGAGAAGCAAAATATAAAGCAATCGTTCCGACGGAGCTAAATTACTACAGCATAAAGAACGAAGGGGAAATTTGGATTTCGAAACAAAAAAGGGAGGGGTGCAACACGAGGATTTCCCAGGGGGTCACCTAGGGGTGTCAACGGGCCGGGTCCGGGCCGGAATTCATTATTCCGGACCCGGACCCGGATCCGACCCGTTTACCCGACGGGTCTTTTATTCTGTGTTCCGGATCCGGACCCGGCGAGTCTCGGATCCGGGTCGGGTCTACCCGAACAAATTTGCCAAAATTTATAATTTCTAACAAAAAAGAGAAAAAGATATATTTGTAAACAAATTTCTAGCTAATGCAAAGAAAAAACCAAATAAGAAAATAAATCAAATTGATTTTACTCAAATACATCATCCTAATCAAATTATATTGATAATATATATTTTTTATAAATTATTAAATCATTTATATCCGGATCCGGGTATAATACGGGTCGGAATACTATATTCCGTATCCGACCCGTTTTTTTGTTTGAAAAAACGGATCCGGATCCGGATAACGGAATTAAATCCCTACCCATACCCGAAAAAATTTCAGGGATCCGATCCGGATCCGGGTCTAGACCCGACCCGTTGACAGGCCTAGGGTCACCCATCCTAGTACTACTGTCGCCCAAGCACGCTTAACTTCGGAGTTCTGATGGGATCCGGTGCATTAGTGCTGGTATGATCGCACCCGCCATGTTCCTTTCGCTTTATTCTTTTAAACTGCCACGTCCTGTGAAGCAGTTTGGCTTTTCTGGACCCGAATTCATTCTAAGCGTCAATTCATGAATTTCCTCTCATCCTTTTATTTATTTACTTTTATATTTTTTTCTTGTTGCTTTGCACCTTTTTTTTCCCTCGTCGCACAACTCTCAATTATCCTAAAATTGATCCTTCACGCTTGCGCTTATACATTTGCGCCGACAACTTTGACCGACGATCCGGGCTTCGATCCAGCCGTACCGTTCCTGACTTGTCTCGCGCCTTCAGATCCGCCTTCATGCTTCGATAAGAAGCAAAATATAAAGCAATCGTTCCGACGGAGCTAAATTACTACAGCATAAAGAACGAAGGGGAAATTTGGATTTCGAAACAAAAAAGGGAGGGGTGCAACACGAGGACTTCCCAGGGGGTCACCCATCCTAGTACTACTCTCGCCCAAGCACGCTTAACTTCGGAGTTCTGATGGGATCCGGTGCATTAGTGCTGGTATGATCGCACCCGCCATGTTCCTTTCGCTTTATTCTTTTAAACTGCCCCGTCCTGTGAAGCAGTGTGGCTTTTCTGGACCCGAATTCATTTTAAGCGTCAATTCAAGAATTTCCCCTCATCCTTTTATTTATTTACTTTTACATTTTTTTCTTGTTGATTTGCACCATTTTTTTTTCCCTCGTCGCGCAACTCTCAATTATCCTGAAATTGATCCTTCACGCTTGCGCTTATACATTTGCGCCGACAACTTTGACCGACGATCCGGGCTTCGATCCAGCCGTACCGTTCCTGACTTGTCTCGCGCCTTCAGATCCGCCTTCATGCTTCGATGAGAAGCAAAATATAAAGCAATCGTTCCGACGGAGCTAAATTACTATAGCATAAAGAACGAAGGGGAAATTTGGATTTCGAAACAAAAAAGGGAGGGGTGCAACACGAGGATTTCCCAGGGGGTCACCTAGGGGTGTCAACGGGCCGGGTCCGGGCCGGAATTCATTATTCCGGACCCGGACCCGGATCCGACCCGTTTACCCGACGGGTCTTTTATTCTGTGTTCCGGATCCGGACCCGGCGAGTCTCGGATCCGGGTCGGGTCTACCCGAACAAATTTGCCAAAATTTATAATTTCTAACAAAAAAGAGAAAAAGATATATTTGTAAACTAATTTCTAACTAATGCAAAGAAAAAACCAAATAAGAAAATAAATCAAATTGATTTTACTCAAATACATCATCCTAATCAAATTATATTGATAATATATATTTTTTATAAATTATTAAATCATTTATATCCGGATCCGGGTATAATACGGGTCGGAATACTATATTCCGTATCCGACCCGTTTTTTTGTTTGAAAAAACGGATCCGGATCCGGATAACGGAATTAAATCCCTACCCATACCCGAAAAAATTTCAGGGATCCGATCCGGATCCGGGTCTAGACCCGACCCGTTGACAGGCCTAGGGTCACCCATCCTAGTACTACTGTCGCCCAAGCACGCTTAACTTCGGAGTTCTGATGGGATCCGGTGCATTAGTGCTGGTATGATCGCACCCGCCATGTTCCTTTCGCTTTATTCTTTTAAACTGCCACGTCCTGTGAAGCAGTTTGGCTTTTCTGGACCCGAATTCATTCTAAGCGTCAATTCATGAATTTCCTCTCATCCTTTTATTTATTTACTTTTATATTTTTTTCTTGTTGCTTTGCACCTTTTTTTTCCCTCGTCGCACAACTCTCAATTATCCTGAAATTGATCCTTCACGCTTGCGCTTATACATTTGCGCCGACAACTTTGACCGACGATCCGGGCTTCGATCCAGCCGTACCGTTCCTGACTTGTCTCGCGCCTTCAGATCCGCCTTCATGCTTCGATAAGAAGCAAAATATAAAGCAATCGTTCCGACGGAGCTAAATTACTACAGCATAAAGAACGAAGGGGAAATTTGGATTTCGAAACAAAAAAGGGAGGGGTGCAACACGAGGACTTCCCAGGGGGTCACCCATCCTAGTACTACTCTCGCCCAAGCACGCTTAACTTCGGAGTTCTGATGGGATCCGGTGCATTAGTGCTGGTATGATCGCACCCGCCATGTTCCTTTCGCTTTATTCTTTTAAACTGCCCCGTCCTGTGAAGCAGTGTGGCTTTTCTGGACCCGAATTCATTTTAAGCGTCAATTCAAGAATTTCCCCTCATCCTTTTATTTATTTACTTTTACATTTTTTTCTTGTTGATTTGCACCATTTTTTTTTTCCCTCGTCGCGCAACTCTCAATTATCCTGAAATTGATCCTTCACGCTTGCGCTTATACATTTGCGCCGACAACTTTGACCGACGATCCGGGCTTCGATCCAGCCGTACCGTTCCTGACTTGTCTCGCGCCTTCAGATCCGCCTTCATGCTTCGATGAGAAGCAAAATATAAAGCAATCGTTCCGACGGAGCTAAATTACTACAGCATAAAGAACGAAGGGGAAATTTGGATTTCGAAACAAAAAAGGGAGGGGTGCAACACGAGGATTTCCCAGGGGGTCACCTAGGGGTGTCAACGGGCCGGGTCCGGGCCGGAATTCATTATTCCGGACCCGGACCCGGATCCGACCCGTTTACCCGACGGGTCTTTTATTCTGTGTTCCGGATCCGGACCCGGCGAGTCTCGGATCCGGGTCGGGTCTACCCGAACAAATTTGCCAAAATTTATAATTTCTAACAAAAAAGAGAAAAAGATATATTTGTAAACTAATTTCTAACTAATGCAAAGAAAAAACCAAATAAGAAAATAAATCAAATTGATTTTACTCAAATACATCATCCTAATCAAATTATATTGATAATATATATTTTTTATAAATTATTAAATCATTTATATCCGGATCCGGGTCTAATACGGGTCGGAATACTATATTCCGTATCCGACCCGTTTTTTTGTTTGAAAAAACGGATCCGGATCCGGATAACGGAATTAAATCCCTACCCATACCCGAAAAAATTTCAGGGATCCGATCCGGATCCGGGTCTAGACCCGACCCGTTGACAGGCCTAGGGTCACCCATCCTAGTACTACTGTCGCCCAAGCACGCTTAACTTCGGAGTTCTGATGGGATCCGGTGCATTAGTGCTGGTATGATCGCACCCGCCATGTTCCTTTCGCTTTATTCTTTTAAACTGCCACGTCCTGTGAAGCAGTTTGGCTTTTCTGGACCCGAATTCATTCTAAGCGTCAATTCATGAATTTCCTCTCATCCTTTTATTTATTTACTTTTATATTTTTTTCTTGTTGCTTTGCACCTTTTTTTTCCCTCGTCGCACAACTCTCAATTATCCTGAAATTGATCCTTCACGCTTGCGCTTATGCATTTGCGCCGACAACTTTGACCGACGATCCGGGCTTCGATCCAGCCGTACCGTTCCTGACTTGTCTCGCGCCTTCAGATCCGCCTTCATGCTTCGATAAGAAGCAAAATATAAAGCAATCGTTCCGACGGAGCTAAATTACTACAGCATAAAGAACGAAGGGGAAATTTGGATTTCGAAACAAAAAAGGGAGGGGTGCAACACGAGGACTTCCCAGGGGGTCACCCATCCTAGTACTACTCTCGCCCAAGCACGCTTAACTTCGGAGTTCTGATGGGATCCGGTGCATTAGTGCTGGTATGATCGCACCCGCCATGTTCCTTTCGCTTTATTCTTTTAAACTGCCCCGTCCTGTGAAGCAGTGTGGCTTTTCTGGACCCGAATTCATTTTAAGCGTCAATTCAAGAATTTCCCCTCATCCTTTTATTTATTTACTTTTACATTTTTTTCTTGTTGATTTGCACCATTTTTTTTTCCCTCGTCGCGCAACTCTCAATTATCCTGAAATTGATCCTTCACGCTTGCGCTTATACATTTGCGCCGACAACTTTGACCGACGATCCGGGCTTCGATCCAGCCGTACCGTTCCTGACTTGTCTCGCGCCTTCAGATCCGC
Source organism: Coffea arabica (assembly GCF_036785885.1). Lineage (NCBI taxonomy): Eukaryota > Viridiplantae > Streptophyta > Magnoliopsida > Gentianales > Rubiaceae > Coffea > Coffea arabica. Next base: position 21,941,732 of record NC_092330.1, read on the forward strand.
CTTCATGCTTCGATGAGAAGCAAAATATAAAGCAATCGTTCCGACGGAGCTAAATTACTACAGCATAAAGAACGAAGGGGAAATTTGGATTTCGAAACAAAAAAGGGAGGGGTGCAACACGAGGATTTCCCAGGGGGTCACCTAGGGGTGTCAACGGGCCGGGTCCGGGCCGGAATTCATTATTCCGGACCCGGACCCGGATCCGACCCGTTTACCCGACGGGTCTTTTATTCTGTGTTCCGGATCCGGACCCGGCGAGTCTCGGATCCGGGTCGGGTCTACCCGAACAAATTTGCCAAAATTTATAATTTCTAACAAAAAAGAGAAAAAGATATATTTGTAAACAAATTTCTAGCTAATGCAAAGAAAAAACCAAATAAGAAAATAAATCAAATTGATTTTACTCAAATACATCATCCTAATCAAATTATATTGATAATATATATTTTTTATAAATTATTAAATCATTTATATCCGGATCCGGGTATAATACGGGTCGGAATACTATATTCCGTATCCGACCCGTTTTTTTGTTTGAAAAAACGGATCCGGATCCGGATAACGGAATTAAATCCCTACCCATACCCGAAAAAATTTCAGGGATCCGATCCGGATCCGGGTCTAGACCCGACCCGTTGACAGGCCTAGGGTCACCCATCCTAGTACTACTGTCGCCCAAGCACGCTTAACTTCGGAGTTCTGATGGGATCCGGTGCATTAGTGCTGGTATGATCGCACCCGCCATGTTCCTTTCGCTTTATTCTTTTAAACTGCCACGTCCTGTGAAGCAGTTTGGCTTTTCTGGACCCGAATTCATTCTAAGCGTCAATTCATGAATTTCCTCTCATCCTTTTATTTATTTACTTTTATATTTTTTTCTTGTTGCTTTGCACCTTTTTTTTCCCTCGTCGCACAACTCTCAATTATCCTAAAATTGATCCTTCACGCTTGCGCTTATACATTTGCGCCGACAACTTTGACCGACGATCCGGGCTTCGATCCAGCCGTACCGTTCCTGACTTGTCTCGCGCCTTCAGATCCGCCTTCATGCTTCGATAAGAAGCAAAATATAAAGCAATCGTTCCGACGGAGCTAAATTACTACAGCATAAAGAACGAAGGGGAAATTTGGATTTCGAAACAAAAAAGGGAGGGGTGCAACACGAGGACTTCCCAGGGGGTCACCCATCCTAGTACTACTCTCGCCCAAGCACGCTTAACTTCGGAGTTCTGATGGGATCCGGTGCATTAGTGCTGGTATGATCGCACCCGCCATGTTCCTTTCGCTTTATTCTTTTAAACTGCCCCGTCCTGTGAAGCAGTGTGGCTTTTCTGGACCCGAATTCATTTTAAGCGTCAATTCAAGAATTTCCCCTCATCCTTTTATTTATTTACTTTTACATTTTTTTCTTGTTGATTTGCACCATTTTTTTTTCCCTCGTCGCGCAACTCTCAATTATCCTGAAATTGATCCTTCACGCTTGCGCTTATACATTTGCGCCGACAACTTTGACCGACGATCCGGGCTTCGATCCAGCCGTACCGTTCCTGACTTGTCTCGCGCCTTCAGATCCGCCTTCATGCTTCGATGAGAAGCAAAATATAAAGCAATCGTTCCGACGGAGCTAAATTACTATAGCATAAAGAACGAAGGGGAAATTTGGATTTCGAAACAAAAAAGGGAGGGGTGCAACACGAGGATTTCCCAGGGGGTCACCTAGGGGTGTCAACGGGCCGGGTCCGGGCCGGAATTCATTATTCCGGACCCGGACCCGGATCCGACCCGTTTACCCGACGGGTCTTTTATTCTGTGTTCCGGATCCGGACCCGGCGAGTCTCGGATCCGGGTCGGGTCTACCCGAACAAATTTGCCAAAATTTATAATTTCTAACAAAAAAGAGAAAAAGATATATTTGTAAACTAATTTCTAACTAATGCAAAGAAAAAACCAAATAAGAAAATAAATCAAATTGATTTTACTCAAATACATCATCCTAATCAAATTATATTGATAATATATATTTTTTATAAATTATTAAATCATTTATATCCGGATCCGGGTATAATACGGGTCGGAATACTATATTCCGTATCCGACCCGTTTTTTTGTTTGAAAAAACGGATCCGGATCCGGATAACGGAATTAAATCCCTACCCATACCCGAAAAAATTTCAGGGATCCGATCCGGATCCGGGTCTAGACCCGACCCGTTGACAGGCCTAGGGTCACCCATCCTAGTACTACTGTCGCCCAAGCACGCTTAACTTCGGAGTTCTGATGGGATCCGGTGCATTAGTGCTGGTATGATCGCACCCGCCATGTTCCTTTCGCTTTATTCTTTTAAACTGCCACGTCCTGTGAAGCAGTTTGGCTTTTCTGGACCCGAATTCATTCTAAGCGTCAATTCATGAATTTCCTCTCATCCTTTTATTTATTTACTTTTATATTTTTTTCTTGTTGCTTTGCACCTTTTTTTTCCCTCGTCGCACAACTCTCAATTATCCTGAAATTGATCCTTCACGCTTGCGCTTATACATTTGCGCCGACAACTTTGACCGACGATCCGGGCTTCGATCCAGCCGTACCGTTCCTGACTTGTCTCGCGCCTTCAGATCCGCCTTCATGCTTCGATAAGAAGCAAAATATAAAGCAATCGTTCCGACGGAGCTAAATTACTACAGCATAAAGAACGAAGGGGAAATTTGGATTTCGAAACAAAAAAGGGAGGGGTGCAACACGAGGACTTCCCAGGGGGTCACCCATCCTAGTACTACTCTCGCCCAAGCACGCTTAACTTCGGAGTTCTGATGGGATCCGGTGCATTAGTGCTGGTATGATCGCACCCGCCATGTTCCTTTCGCTTTATTCTTTTAAACTGCCCCGTCCTGTGAAGCAGTGTGGCTTTTCTGGACCCGAATTCATTTTAAGCGTCAATTCAAGAATTTCCCCTCATCCTTTTATTTATTTACTTTTACATTTTTTTCTTGTTGATTTGCACCATTTTTTTTTCCCTCGTCGCGCAACTCTCAATTATCCTGAAATTGATCCTTCACGCTTGCGCTTATACATTTGCGCCGACAACTTTGACCGACGATCCGGGCTTCGATCCAGCCGTACCGTTCCTGACTTGTCTCGCGCCTTCAGATCCGCCTTCATGCTTCGATGAGAAGCAAAATATAAAGCAATCGTTCCGACGGAGCTAAATTACTACAGCATAAAGAACGAAGGGGAAATTTGGATTTCGAAACAAAAAAGGGAGGGGTGCAACACGAGGATTTCCCAGGGGGTCACCTAGGGGTGTCAACGGGCCGGGTCCGGGCCGGAATTCATTATTCCGGACCCGGACCCGGATCCGACCCGTTTACCCGACGGGTCTTTTATTCTGTGTTCCGGATCTGGACCCGGCGAGTCTCGGATCCGGGTCGGGTCTACCCGAACAAATTTGCCAAAATTTATAATTTCTAACAAAAAAGAGAAAAAGATATATTTGTAAACTAATTTCTAACTAATGCAAAGAAAAAACCAAATAAGAAAATAAATCAAATTGATTTTACTCAAATACATCATCCTAATCAAATTATATTGATAATATATATTTTTTATAAATTATTAAATCATTTATATCCGGATCCGGGTATAATACGGGTCGGAATACTATATTCCGTATCCGACCCGTTTTTTTGTTTGAAAAAACGGATCCGGATCCGGATAACGGAATTAAATCCCTACCCATACCCGAAAAAATTTCAGGGATCCGATCCGGATCCGCGTCTAGACCCGACCCGTTGACAGGCCTAGGGTCACCCATCCTAGTACTACTGTCGCCCAAGCACGCTTAACTTCGGAGTTCTGATGGGATCCGGTGCATTAGTGCTGGTATGATCGCACCCGCCATGTTCCTTTCGCTTTATTCTTTTAAACTGCCACGTCCTGTGAAGCAGTTTGGCTTTTCTGGACCCGAATTCATTCTAAGCGTCAATTCATGAATTTCCTCTCATCCTTTTATTTATTTACTTTTATATTTTTTTCTTGTTGCTTTGCACCTTTTTTTTCCCTCGTCGCACAACTCTCAATTATCCTGAAATTGATCCTTCACGCTTGCGCTTATGCATTTGCGCCGACAACTTTGACCGACGATCCGGGCTTCGATCCAGCCGTACCGTTCCTGACTTGTCTCGCGCCTTCAGATCCGCCTTCATGCTTCGATAAGAAGCAAAATATAAAGCAATCGTTCCGACGGAGCTAAATTACTACAGCATAAAGAACGAAGGGGAAATTTGGATTTCGAAACAAAAAAGGGAGGGGTGCAACACGAGGACTTCCCAGGGGGTCACCCATCCTAGTACTACTCTCGCCCAAGCACGCTTAACTTCGGAGTTCTGATGGGATCCGGTGCATTAGTGCTGGTATGATCGCACCCGCCATGTTCCTTTCGCTTTATTCTTTTAAACTGCCCCGTCCTGTGAAGCAGTGTGGCTTTTCTGGACCCGAATTCATTTTAAGCGTCAATTCAAGAATTTCCCCTCATCCTTTTATTTATTTACTTTTACATTTTTTTCTTGTTGATTTGCACCATTTTTTTTCCCAAGTCGCGCAACTCTCAATTATCCTGAAATTGATCCTTCACGCTTGCGCTTATACATTTGCGCCGACAACTTTGACCGACGATCCGGGCTTCGATCCAGCCGTACCGTTCCTGACTTGTCTCGCGCCTTCAGATCCGCCTTCATGCTTCGATGAGAAGCAAAATATAAAGCAATCGTTCCGACGGAGCTAAATTACTACAGCATAAAGAACGAAGGGGAAATTTGGATTTCGAAACAAAAAAGGGAGGGGTGCAACACGAGGATTTCCCAGGGGGTCACCTAGGGGTGTCAACGGGCCGGGTCCGGGCCGGAATTCATTATTCCGGACCCGGACCCGGATCCGACCCGTTTACCCGACGGGTCTTTTATTCTGTGTTCCGGATCCGGACCCGGCGAGTCTCGGATCCGGGTCGGGTCTACCCGAACAAATTTGCCAAAATTTATAATTTCTAACAAAAAAGAGAAAAAGATATATTTGTAAACAAATTTCTAGCTAATGCAAAGAAAAAACCAAATAAGAAAATAAATCAAATTGATTTTACTCAAATACATCATCCTAATCAAATTATATTGATAATATATATTTTTTATAAATTATTAAATCATTTATATCCGGATCCGGGTCTAATACGGGTCGGAATACTATATTCCGTATCCGACCCGTTTTTTTGTTTGAAAAAACGGATCCGGATACGGATAACGGAATTAAATCCCTACCCATACCCGCAAAAATTTCAGGGATCCGATCCGGATCCGGGTCTAGACCCGACCCGTTGACCGGCCTAGGGTCACCCATCCTAGTACTACTGTCGCCCAAGCACGCTTAACTTCGAAGTTCTGATGGGATCCGGTGCATTAGTGCTAGTATGATCGCACCCACCATTTTCCTTTCGCTTTATTCTTTTAAACTGCCACGTCCTGTGAAGCAGTTTGGCTTTTCTGGACCCGAATTCATTCTAAGCGTCAATTCATGAATTTCCACTCATCCTTTTATTTATTTCCTTTTATATTTTTTTCTTGTTGCTTTGCACCTTTTTTTTCACTCGTCGCACAACTCTCAATTATCCTGAAATTGATCCTTCACGCTTGCGCTTATACATTTGCGCCGACAACATTGACCGACGATCCGGGCTTCGATCCAGCCGTACCGTTCCTGACTTGTCTCGCGCCTTCAGATCCGCCTTCATTCTTCGATAAGAAGCAAAATATAAAGCAATCGTTCCGACGGAGCTAAATTACTACAGCATAAAGAACGAAGGGGAAATTTGGATTTCGAAACAAAAAAGGGAGGGGTGCAACACGAGGACTTCCCAGGGGGTCACCCATCCTAGTACTACTCTCGCCCAAGCACGCTTAACTTCGGAGTTCTGATGGGATCCGGTGCATTAGTGCTGGTATGATCGCACCCGCCATGTTCCTTTCGCTTTATTCTTTTAAACTGCCCCGTCCTGTGAAGCAGTGTGGCTTTTCTGGACCCGAATTCATTTTAAGCGTCAATTCAAGAATTTCCCCTCATCCTTTTATTTATTTACTTTTACATTTTTTTCTTGTTGATTTGCACCATTTTTTTTTTCCCTCGTCGCGCAACTCTCAATTATCCTGAAATTGATCCTTCACGCTTGCGCTTATACATTTGCGCCGACAACTTTGACCGACGATCCGGGCTTCGATCCAGCCGTACCGTTCCTGACTTGTCTCGCGCCTTCAGATCCGCCTTCATGCTTCGATGAGAAGCAAAATATAAAGCAATCGTTCCGACGGAGCTAAATTACTACAGCATAAAGAACGAAGGGGAAATTTGGATTTCGAAACAAAAAAGGGAGGGGTGCAACACGAGGATTTCCCAGGGGGTCACCTAGGGGTGTCAACGGGCCGGGTCCGGGCCGGAATTCATTATTCCGGACCCGGACCCGGATCCGACCCGTTTACCCGACGGGTCTTTTATTCTGTGTTCCGGATCCGGACCCGGCGAGTCTCGGATCCGGGTCGGGTCTACCCGAACAAATTTGCCAAAATTTATAATTTCTAACAAAAAAGAGAAAAAGATATATTTGTAAACTAATTTCTAACTAATGCAAAGAAAAAACCAAATAAGAAAATAAATCAAATTGATTTTACTCAAATACATCATCCTAATCAAATTATATTGATAATATATATTTTTTATAAATTATTAAATCATTTATATCCGGATCCGGGTCTAATACGGGTCGGAATACTATATTCCGTATCCGACCCGTTTTTTTGTTTGAAAAAACGGATCCGGATCCGGATAACGGAATTAAATCCCTACCCATACCCGAAAAAATTTCAGGGATCCGATCCGGATCCGGGTCTAGACCCGACCCGTTGACAGGCCTAGGGTCACCCATCCTAGTACTACTGTCGCCCAAGCACGCTTAACTTCGGAGTTCTGATGGGATCCGGTGCATTAGTGCTGGTATGATCGCACCCGCCATGTTCCTTTCGCTTTATTCTTTTAAACTGCCACGTCCTGTGAAGCAGTTTGGCTTTTCTGGACCCGAATTCATTCTAAGCGTCAATTCATGAATTTCCTCTCATCCTTTTATTTATTTACTTTTATATTTTTTTCTTGTTGCTTTGCACCTTTTTTTTCCCTCGTCGCACAACTCTCAATTATCCTGAAATTGATCCTTCACGCTTGCGCTTATGCATTTGCGCCGACAACTTTGACCGACGATCCGGGGTTCGATCCAGCCGTACCGTTCCTGACTTGTCTCGCGCCTTCAGATCCGCCTTCATGCTTCGATAAGAAGCAAAATATAAAGCAATCGTTCCGACGGAGCTAAATTACTACAGCATAAAGAACGAAGGGGAAATTTGGATTTCGAAACAAAAAAGGGAGGGGTGCAACACGAGGACTTCCCAGGGGGTCACCCATCCTAGTACTACTCTCGCCCAAGCACGCTTAACTTCGGAGTTCTGATGGGATCCGGTGCATTAGTGCTGGTATGATCGCACCCGCCATGTTCCTTTCGCTTTATTCTTTTAAACTGCCCCGTCCTGTGAAGCAGTGTGGCTTTTCTGGACCCGAATTCATTTTAAGCGTCAATTCAAGAATTTCCCCTCATCCTTTTATTTATTTACTTTTACATTTTTTTCTTGTTGATTTGCACCATTTTTTTTTCCCTCGTCGCGCAACTCTCAATTATCCTGAAATTGATCCTTCACGCTTGCGCTTATACATTTGCGCCGACAACTTTGACCGACGATCCGGGCTTCGATCCAGCCGTACCGTTCCTGACTTGTCTCGCGCCTTCAGATCCGCCTTCATGCTTCGATGAGAAGCAAAATATAAAGCAATCGTTCCGACGGAGCTAAATTACTACAGCATAAAGAACGAAGGGGAAATTTGGATTTCGAAACAAAAAAGGGAGGGGTGCAACACGAGGATTTCCCAGGGGGTCACCTAGGGGTGTCAACGGGCCGGGTCCGGGCCGGAATTCATTATTCCGGACCCGGACCCGGATCCGACCCGTTTACCCGACGGGTCTTTTATTCTGTGTTCCGGATCCGGACCCGGCGAGTCTCGGATCCGGGTCGGGTCTACCCGAACAAATTTGCCAAAATTTATAATTTCTAACAAAAAAGAGAAAAAGATATATTTGTAAACAAATTTCTAGCTAATGCAAAGAAAAAACCAAATAAGAAAATAAATCAAATTGATTTTACTCAAATACATCATCCTAATCAAATTATATTGATAATATATATTTTTTATAAATTATTAAATCATTTATATCCGGATCCGGGTCTAATACGGGTCGGAATACTATATTCCGTATCCGACCCGTTTTTTTGTTTGAAAAAACGGATCCGGATCCGGATAACGGAATTAAATCCCTACCCATACCCGAAAAAATTTCAGGGATCCGATCCGGATCCGGGTCTAGACCCGACCCGTTGACAGGCCTAGGGTCACCCATCCTAGTACTACTGTCGCCCAAGCACGCTTAACTTCGGAGTTCTGATGGGATCCGGTGCATTAGTGCTGGTATGATCGCACCCGCCATGTTCCTTTCGCTTTATTCTTTTAAACTGCCACGTCCTGTGAAGCAGTTTGGCTTTTCTGGACCCGAATTCATTCTAAGCGTCAATTCATGAATTTCCTCTCATCCTTTTATTTATTTACTTTTATATTTTTTTCTTGTTGCTTTGCACCTTTTTTTTCCCTCGTCGCACAACTCTCAATTATCCTGAAATTGATCCTTCACGCTTGCGCTTATGCATTTGCGCCGACAACTTTGACCGACGATCCGGGGTTCGATCCAGCCGTACCGTTCCTGACTTGTCTCGCGCCTTCAGAGCCGCCTTCATGCTTCGATAAGAAGCAAAATATAAAGCAATCGTTCCGACTGAGCTAAATTACTACAGCATAAAGAACGAAGGGGAAATTTGGATTTCGAAACAAAAAAGGGAGGGGTGCAACACGAGGACTTCCCAGGGGGTCACCCATCCTAGTACTACTCTCGCCCAAGCACGCTTAACTTCGGAGTTCTGATGGGATCCGGTGCATTAGTGCTGGTATGATCGCACCCGCCATGTTCCTTTCGCTTTATTCTTTTAAACTGCCCCGTCCTGTGAAGCAGTGTGGCTTTTCTGGACCCGAATTCATTTTAAGCGTCAATTCAAGAATTTCCCCTCATCCTTTTATTTATTTACTTTTACATTTTTTTCTTGTTGATTTGCACCATTTTTTTTTCCCTCGTCGCGCAACTCTCAATTATCCTGAAATTGATCCTTCACGCTTGCGCTTATACATTTGCGCCGACAACTTTGACCGACGATCCGGGCTTCGATCCAGCCGTACCGTTCCTGACTTGTCTCGCGCCTTCAGATCCGCCTTCATGCTTCGATGAGAAGCAAAATATAAAGCAATCGTTCCGACGGAGCTAAATTACTACAGCATAAAGAACGAAGGGGAAATTTGGATTTCGAAACAAAAAAGGGAGGGGTGCAACACGAGGATTTCCCAGGGGGTCACCTAGGGGTGTCAACGGGCCGGGTCCGGGCCGGAATTCATTATTCCGGACCCGGACCCGGATCCGACCCGTTTACCCGACGGGTCTTTTATTCTGTGTTCCGGATCCGGACCCGGCGAGTCTCGGATCCGGGTCGGGTCTACCCGAACAAATTTGCCAAAATTTATAATTTCTAACAAAAAAGAGAAAAAGATATATTTGTAAACAAATTTCTAGCTAATGCAAAGAAAAAACCAAATAAGAAAATAAATCAAATTGATTTTACTCAAATACATCATCCTAATCAAATTATATTGATAATATATATTTTTTATAAATTATTAAATCATTTATATCCGGATCCGGGTCTAATACGGGTCGGAATACTATATTCCGTATCCGACCCGTTTTTTTGTTTGAAAAAACGGATCCGGATACGGATAACGGAATTAAATCCCTACCCATACCCGCAAAAATTTCAGGGATCCGATCCGGATCCGGGTCTAGACCCGACCCGTTGACCGGCCTAGGGTCACCCATCCTAGTACTACTGTCGCCCAAGCACGCTTAACTTCGAAGTTCTGATGGGATCCGGTGCATTAGTGCTAGTATGATCGCACCCACCATTTTCCTTTCGCTTTATTCTTTTAAACTGCCACGTCCTGTGAAGCAGTTTGGCTTTTCTGGACCCGAATTCATTCTAAGCGTCAATTCATGAATTTCCTCTCATCCTTTTATTTATTTCCTTTTATATTTTTTTCTTGTTGCTTTGCACCTTTTTTTTCACTCGTCGCACAACTCTCAATTATCCTGAAATTGATCCTTCACGCTTGCGCTTATACATTTGCGCCGACAACATTGACCGACGATCCGGGCTTCGATCCAGCCGTACCGTTCCTGACTTGTCTCGCGCCTTCAGATCCGCCTTCATTCTTCGATAAGAAGCAAAATATAAAGCAATCGTTCCGACGGAGCTAAATTACTACAGCATAAAGAACGAAGGGGAAATTTGGATTTCGAAACAAAAAAGGGAGGGGTGCAACACGAGGACTTCCCAGGGGGTCACCCATCCTAGTACTACTCTCGCCCAAGCACGCTTAACTTCGGAGTTCTGATGGGATCCGGTGCATTAGTGCTGGTATGATCGCACCCGCCATGTTCCTTTCGCTTTATTCTTTTAAACTGCCCCGTCCTGTGAAGCAGTGTGGCTTTTCTGGACCCGAATTCATTTTAAGCGTCAATTCAAGAATTTCCCCTCATCCTTTTATTTATTTACTTTTACATTTTTTTCTTGTTGATTTGCACCATTTTTTTTTTCCCTCGTCGCGCAACTCTCAATTATCCTGAAATTGATCCTTCACGCTTGCGCTTATACATTTGCGCCGACAACTTTGACCGACGATCCGGGCTTCGATCCAGCCGTACCGTTCCTGACTTGTCTCGCGCCTTCAGATCCGCCTTCATGCTTCGATGAGAAGCAAAATATAAAGCAATCGTTCCGACGGAGCTAAATTACTACAGCATAAAGAACGAAGGGGAAATTTGGATTTCGAAACAAAAAAGGGAGGGGTGCAACACGAGGATTTCCCAGGGGGTCACCTAGGGGTGTCAACGGGCCGGGTCCGGGCCGGAATTCATTATTCCGGACCCGGACCCGGATCCGACCCGTTTACCCGACGGGTCTTTTATTCTGTGTTCCGGATCCGGACCCGGCGAGTCTCGGATCCGGGTCGGGTCTACCCGAACAAATTTGCCAAAATTTATAATTTCTAACAAAAAAGAGAAAAAGATATATTTGTAAACTAATTTCTAACTAATGCAAAGAAAAAACCAAATAAGAAAATAAATCAAATTGATTTTACTCAAATACATCATCCTAATCAAATTATATTGATAATATATATTTTTTATAAATTATTAAATCATTTATATCCGGATCCGGGTCTAATACGGGTCGGAATACTATATTCCGTATCCGACCCGTTTTTTTGTTTGAAAAAACGGATCCGGATCCGGATAACGGAATTAAATCCCTACCCATACCCGAAAAAATTTCAGGGATCCGATCCGGATCCGGGTCTAGACCCGACCCGTTGACAGGCCTAGGGTCACCCATCCTAGTACTACTGTCGCCCAAGCACGCTTAACTTCGGAGTTCTGATGGGATCCGGTGCATTAGTGCTGGTATGATCGCACCCGCCATGTTCCTTTCGCTTTATTCTTTTAAACTGCCACGTCCTGTGAAGCAGTTTGGCTTTTCTGGACCCGAATTCATTCTAAGCGTCAATTCATGAATTTCCTCTCATCCTTTTATTTATTTACTTTTATATTTTTTTCTTGTTGCTTTGCACCTTTTTTTTCCCTCGTCGCACAACTCTCAATTATCCTGAAATTGATCCTTCACGCTTGCGCTTATGCATTTGCGCCGACAACTTTGACCGACGATCCGGGCTTCGATCCAGCCGTACCGTTCCTGACTTGTCTCGCGCCTTCAGATCCGCCTTCATGCTTCGATAAGAAGCAAAATATAAAGCAATCGTTCCGACGGAGCTAAATTACTACAGCATAAAGAACGAAGGGGAAATTTGGATTTCGAAACAAAAAAGGGAGGGGTGCAACACGAGGACTTCCCAGGGGGTCACCCATCCTAGTACTACTCTCGCCCAAGCACGCTTAACTTCGGAGTTCTGATGGGATCCGGTGCATTAGTGCTGGTATGATCGCACCCGCCATGTTCCTTTCGCTTTATTCTTTTAAACTGCCCCGTCCTGTGAAGCAGTGTGGCTTTTCTGGACCCGAATTCATTTTAAGCGTCAATTCAAGAATTTCCCCTCATCCTTTTATTTATTTACTTTTACATTTTTTTCTTGTTGATTTGCACCATTTTTTTTTCCCTCGTCGCGCAACTCTCAATTATCCTGAAATTGATCCTTCACGCTTGCGCTTATACATTTGCGCCGACAACTTTGACCGACGATCCGGGCTTCGATCCAGCCGTACCGTTCCTGACTTGTCTCGCGCCTTCAGATCCGCCTTCATGCTTCGATGAGAAGCAAAATATAAAGCAATCGTTCCGACGGAGCTAAATTACTACAGCATAAAGAACGAAGGGGAAATTTGGATTTCGAAACAAAAAAGGGAGGGGTGCAACACGAGGATTTCCCAGGGGGTCACCTAGGGGTGTCAACGGGCCGGGTCCGGGCCGGAATTCATTATTCCGGACCCGGACCCGGATCCGACCCGTTTACCCGACGGGTCTTTTATTCTGTGTTCCGGATCCGGACCCGGCGAGTCTCGGATCCGGGTCGGGTCTACCCGAACAAATTTGCCAAAATTTATAATTTCTAACAAAAAAGAGAAAAAGATATATTTGTAAACAAATTTCTAGCTAATGCAAAGAAAAAACCAAATAAGAAAATAAATCAAATTGATTTTACTCAAATACATCATCCTAATCAAATTATATTGATAATATATATTTTTTATAAATTATTAAATCATTTATATCCGGATCCGGGTCTAATACGGGTCGGAATACTATATTCCGTATCCGACCCGTTTTTTTGTTTGAAAAAACGGATCCGGATCCGGATAACGGAATTAAATCCCTACCCATACCCGAAAAAATTTCAGGGATCCGATCCGGATCCGGGTCTAGACCCGACCCGTTGACAGGCCTAGGGTCACCCATCCTAGTACTACTGTCGCCCAAGCACGCTTAACTTCGGAGTTCTGATGGGATCCGGTGCATTAGTGCTGGTATGATCGCACCCGCCATGTTCCTTTCGCTTTATTCTTTTAAACTGCCACGTCCTGTGAAGCAGTTTGGCTTTTCTGGACCCGAATTCATTCTAAGCGTCAATTCATGAATTTCCTCTCATCCTTTTATTTATTTACTTTTATATTTTTTTCTTGTTGCTTTGCACCTTTTTTTTCCCTCGTCGCACAACTCTCAATTATCCTGAAATTGATCCTTCACGCTTGCGCTTATGCATTTGCGCCGACAACTTTGACCGACGATCCGGGCTTCGATCCAGCCGTACCGTTCCTGACTTGTCTCGCGCCTTCAGATCCGCCTTCATGCTTCGATAAGAAGCAAAATATAAAGCAATCGTTCCGACGGAGCTAAATTACTACAGCATAAAGAACGAAGGGGAAATTTGGATTTCGAAACAAAAAAGGGAGGGGTGCAACACGAGGACTTCCCAGGGGGTCACCCATCCTAGTACTACTCTCGCCCAAGCACGCTTAACTTCGGAGTTCTGATGGGATCCGGTGCATTAGTGCTGGTATGATCGCACCCGCCATGTTCCTTTCGCTTTATTCTTTTAAACTGCCCCGTCCTGTGAAGCAGTGTGGCTTTTCTGGACCCGAATTCATTTTAAGCGTCAATTCAAGAATTTCCCCTCATCCTTTTATTTATTTACTTTTACATTTTTTTCTTGTTGATTTGCACCATTTTTTTTTCCCTCGTCGCGCAACTCTCAATTATCCTGAAATTGATCCTTCACGCTTGCGCTTATACATTTGCGCCGACAACTTTGACCGACGATCCGGGCTTCGATCCAGCCGTACCGTTCCTGACTTGTCTCGCGCCTTCAGATCCGCCTTCATGCTTCGATGAGAAGCAAAATATAAAGCAATCGTTCCGACGGAGCTAAATTACTACAGCATAAAGAACGAAGGGGAAATTTGGATTTCGAAACAAAAAAGGGAGGGGTGCAACACGAGGATTTCCCAGGGGGTCACCTAGGGGTGTCAACGGGCCGGGTCCGGGCCGGAATTCATTATTCCGGACCCGGACCCGGATCCGACCCGTTTACCCGACGGGTCTTTTATTCTGTGTTCCGGATCCGGACCCGGCGAGTCTCGGATCCGGGTCGGGTCTACCCGAACAAATTTGCCAAAATTTATAATTTCTAACAAAAAAGAGAAAAAGATATATTTGTAAACAAATTTCTAGCTAATGCAAAGAAAAAACCAAATAAGAAAATAAATCAAATTGATTTTACTCAAATACATCATCCTAATCAAATTATATTGATAATATATATTTTTTATAAATTATTAAATCATTTATATCCGGATCCGGGTATAATACGGGTCGGAATACTGTATTCCGTATCCGACCCGTTTTTTTGTTTGAAAAAACGGATCCGAATCCGGATAACGGAATTAAATCCCTACCCATACCCGAAAAAATTTCAGGGATCCGATCCGGATCCGGGTCTAGACCCGACCCGTTGACAGGCCTAGGGTCACCCATCCTAGTACTACTGTCGCCCAAGCACGCTTAACTTCGGAGTTCTGATGGGATCCGGTGCATTAGTGCTGGTATGATCGCACCCGCCATGTTCCTTTCGCTTTATTCTTTTAAACTGCCACGTCCTGTGAAGCAGTTTGGCTTTTCTGGACCCGAATTCATTCTAAGCGTCAATTCATGAATTTCCTCTCATCCTTTTATTTATTTACTTTTATATTTTTTTCTTGTTGCTTTGCACCTTTTTTTTCCCTCGTCGCACAACTCTCAATTATCCTGAAATTGATCCTTCACGCTTGCGCTTATACATTTGCGCCGACAACTTTGACCGACGATCCGGGCTTCGATCCAGCCGTACCGTTCCTGACTTGTCTCGCGCCTTCAGATCCGCCTTCATGCTTCGATAAGAAGCAAAATATAAAGCAATCGTTCCGACGGAGCTAAATTACTACAGCATAAAGAACGAAGGGGAAATTTGGATTTCGAAACAAAAAAGGGAGGGGTGCAACACGAGGACTTCCCAGGGGGTCACCCATCCTAGTACTACTCTCGCCCAAGCACGCTTAACTTCGGAGTTCTGATGGGATCCGGTGCATTAGTGCTGGTATGATCGCACCCGCCATGTTCCTTTCGCTTTATTCTTTTAAACTGCCCCGTCCTGTGAAGCAGTGTGGCTTTTCTGGACCCGAATTCATTTTAAGCGTCAATTCAAGAATTTCCCCTCATCCTTTTATTTATTTACTTTTACATTTTTTTCTTGTTGATTTGCACCATTTTTTTTTCCCTCGTCGCGCAACTCTCAATTATCCTGAAATTGATCCTTCACGCTTGCGCTTATACATTTGCGCCGACAACTTTGACCGACGATCCGGGCTTCGATCCAGCCGTACCGTTCCTGACTTGTCTCGCGCCTTCAGATCCGCCTTCATGCTTCGATGAGAAGCAAAATATAAAGCAATCGTTCCGACGGAGCTAAATTACTACAGCATAAAGAACGAAGGGGAAATTTGGATTTCGAAACAAAAAAGGGAGGGGTGCAACACGAGGATTTCCCAGGGGGTCACCTAGGGGTGTCAACGGGCCGGGTCCGGGCCGGAATTCATTATTCCGGACCCGGACCCGGATCCGACCCGTTTACCCGACGGGTCTTTTATTCTGTGTTCCGGATCCGGACCCGGCGAGTCTCGGATCCGGGTCGGGTCTACCCGAACAAATTTGCCAAAATTTATAATTTCTAACAAAAAAGAGAAAAAGATATATTTGTAAACTAATTTCTAACTAATGCAAAGAAAAAACCAAATAAGAAAATAAATCAAATTGATTTTACTCAAATACATCATCCTAATCAAATTATATTGATAATATATATTTTTTATAAATTATTAAATCATTTATATCCGGATCCGGGTATAATACGGGTCGGAATACTATATTCCGTATCCGACCCGTTTTTTTGTTTGAAAAAACGGATCCGGATCCGGATAACGGAATTAAATCCCTACCCATACCCGAAAAAATTTCAGGGATCCGATCCGGATCCGGGTCTAGACCCGACCCGTTGACAGGCCTAGGGTCACCCATCCTAGTACTACTGTCGCCCAAGCACGCTTAACTTCGGAGTTCTGATGGGATCCGGTGCATTAGTGCTGGTATGATCGCACCCGCCATGTTCCTTTCGCTTTATTCTTTTAAACTGCCACGTCCTGTGAAGCAGTTTGGCTTTTCTGGACCCGAATTCATTCTAAGCGTCAATTCATGAATTTCCTCTCATCCTTTTATTTATTTACTTTTATATTTTTTTCTTGTTGCTTTGCACCTTTTTTTTCCCTCGTCGCACAACTCTCAATTATCCTGAAATTGATCCTTCACGCTTGCGCTTATGCATTTGCGCCGACAACTTTGACCGACGATCCGGGCTTCGATCCAGCCGTACCGTTCCTGACTTGTCTCGCGCCTTCAGATCCGCCTTCATGCTTCGATAAGAAGCAAAATATAAAGCAATCGTTCCGACGGAGCTAAATTACTACAGCATAAAGAACGAAGGGGAAATTTGGATTTCGAAACAAAAAAGGGAGGGGTGCAACACGAGGACTTCCCAGGGGGTCACCCATCCTAGTACTACTCTCGCCCAAGCACGCTTAACTTCGGAGTTCTGATGGGATCCGGTGCATTAGTGCTGGTATGATCGCACCCGCCATGTTCCTTTCGCTTTATTCTTTTAAACTGCCCCGTCCTGTGAAGCAGTGTGGCTTTTCTGGACCCGAATTCATTTTAAGCGTCAATTCAAGAATTTCCCCTCATCCTTTTATTTATTTACTTTTACATTTTTTTCTTGTTGATTTGCACCATTTTTTTTTCCCTCGTCGCGCAACTCTCAATTATCCTGAAATTGATCCTTCACGCTTGCGCTTATACATTTGCGCCGACAACTTTGACCGACGATCCGGGCTTCGATCCAGCCGTACCGTTCCTGACTTGTCTCGCGCCTTCAGATCCGCCTTCATGCTTCGATGAGAAGCAAAATATAAAGCAATCGTTCCGACGGAGCTAAATTACTACAGCATAAAGAACGAAGGGGAAATTTGGATTTCGAAACAAAAAAGGGAGGGGTGCAACACGAGGATTTCCCAGGGGGTCACCTAGGGGTGTCAACGGGCCGGGTCCGGGCCGGAATTCATTATTCCGGACCCGGACCCGGATCCGACCCGTTTACCCGACGGGTCTTTTATTCTGTGTTCCGGATCCGGACCCGGCGAGTCTCGGATCCGGGTCGGGTCTACCCGAACAAATTTGCCAAAATTTATAATTTCTAACAAAAAAGAGAAAAAGATATATTTGTAAACAAATTTCTAGCTAATGCAAAGAAAAAACCAAATAAGAAAATAAATCAAATTGATTTTACTCAAATACATCATCCTAATCAAATTATATTGATAATATATATTTTTTATAAATTATTAAATCATTTATATCCGGATCCGGGTCTAATACGGGTCGGAATACTATATTCCGTATCCGACCCGTTTTTTTGTTTGAAAAAACGGATCCGGATACGGATAACGGAATTAAATCCCTACCCATACCCGCAAAAATTTCAGGGATCCGATCCGGATCCGGGTCTAGACCCGACCCGTTGACCGGCCTAGGGTCACCCATCCTAGTACTACTGTCGCCCAAGCACGCTTAACTTCGAAGTTCTGATGGGATCCGGTGCATTAGTGCTAGTATGATCGCACCCACCATTTTCCTTTCGCTTTATTCTTTTAAACTGCCACGTCCTGTGAAGCAGTTTGGCTTTTCTGGACCCGAATTCATTCTAAGCGTCAATTCATGAATTTCCTCTCATCCTTTTATTTATTTCCTTTTATATTTTTTTCTTGTTGCTTTGCACCTTTTTTTTCACTCGTCGCACAACTCTCAATTATCCTGAAATTGATCCTTCACGCTTGCGCTTATACATTTGCGCCGACAACATTGACCGACGATCCGGGCTTCGATCCAGCCGTACCGTTCCTGACTTGTCTCGCGCCTTCAGATCCGCCTTCATTCTTCGATAAGAAGCAAAATATAAAGCAATCGTTCCGACGGAGCTAAATTACTACAGCATAAAGAACGAAGGGGAAATTTGGATTTCGAAACAAAAAAGGGAGGGGTGCAACACGAGGACTTCCCAGGGGGTCACCCATCCTAGTACTACTCTCGCCCAAGCACGCTTAACTTCGGAGTTCTGATGGGATCCGGTGCATTAGTGCTGGTATGATCGCACCCGCCATGTTCCTTTCGCTTTATTCTTTTAAACTGCCCCGTCCTGTGAAGCAGTGTGGCTTTTCTGGACCCGAATTCATTTTAAGCGTCAATTCAAGAATTTCCCCTCATCCTTTTATTTATTTACTTTTACATTTTTTTCTTGTTGATTTGCACCATTTTTTTTTTCCCTCGTCGCGCAACTCTCAATTATCCTGAAATTGATCCTTCACGCTTGCGCTTATACATTTGCGCCGACAACTTTGACCGACGATCCGGGCTTCGATCCAGCCGTACCGTTCCTGACTTGTCTCGCGCCTTCAGATCCGCCTTCATGCTTCGATGAGAAGCAAAATATAAAGCAATCGTTCCGACGGAGCTAAATTACTACAGCATAAAGAACGAAGGGGAAATTTGGATTTCGAAACAAAAAAGGGAGGGGTGCAACACGAGGATTTCCCAGGGGGTCACCTAGGGGTGTCAACGGGCCGGGTCCGGGCCGGAATTCATTATTCCGGACCCGGACCCGGATCCGACCCGTTTACCCGACGGGTCTTTTATTCTGTGTTCCGGATCCGGACCCGGCGAGTCTCGGATCCGGGTCGGGTCTACCCGAACAAATTTGCCAAAATTTATAATTTCTAACAAAAAAGAGAAAAAGATATATTTGTAAACTAATTTCTAGCTAATGCAAAGAAAAAACCAAATAAGAAAATAAATCAAATTGATTTTACTCAAATACATCATCCTAATCAAATTATATTGATAATATATATTTTTTATAAATTATTAAATCATTTATATCCGGATCCGGGTCTAATACGGGTCGGAATACTATATTCCGTATCCGACCCGTTTTTTTGTTTGAAAAAACGGATCCGGATCCGGATAACGGAATTAAATCCCTACCCATACCCGAAAAAATTTCAGGGATCCGATCCGGATCCGGGTCTAGACCCGACCCGTTGACAGGCCTAGGGTCACCCATCCTAGTACTACTGTCGCCCAAGCACGCTTAACTTCGGAGTTCTGATGGGATCCGGTGCATTAGTGCTGGTATGATCGCACCCGCCATGTTCCTTTCGCTTTATTCTTTTAAACTGCCACGTCCTGTGAAGCAGTTTGGCTTTTCTGGACCCGAATTCATTCTAAGCGTCAATTCATGAATTTCCTCTCATCCTTTTATTTATTTACTTTTATATTTTTTTCTTGTTGCTTTGCACCTTTTTTTTCCCTCGTCGCACAACTCTCAATTATCCTGAAATTGATCCTTCACGCTTGCGCTTATGCATTTGCGCCGACAACTTTGACCGACGATCCGGGCTTCGATCCAGCCGTACCGTTCCTGACTTGTCTCGCGCCTTCAGATCCGCCTTCATGCTTCGATAAGAAGCAAAATATAAAGCAATCGTTCCGACGGAGCTAAATTACTACAGCATAAAGAACGAAGGGGAAATTTGGATTTCGAAACAAAAAAGGGAGGGGTGCAACACGAGGACTTCCCAGGGGGTCACCCATCCTAGTACTACTCTCGCCCAAGCACGCTTAACTTCGGAGTTCTGATGGGATCCGGTGCATTAGTGCTGGTATGATCGCACCCGCCATGTTCCTTTCGCTTTATTCTTTTAAACTGCCCCGTCCTGTGAAGCAGTGTGGCTTTTCTGGACCCGAATTCATTTTAAGCGTCAATTCAAGAATTTCCCCTCATCCTTTTATTTATTTACTTTTACATTTTTTTCTTGTTGATTTGCACCATTTTTTTTTCCCTCGTCGCGCAACTCTCAATTATCCTGAAATTGATCCTTCACGCTTGCGCTTATACATTTGCGCCGACAACTTTGACCGACGATCCGGGCTTCGATCCAGCCGTACCGTTCCTGACTTGTCTCGCGCCTTCAGATCCGCCTTCATGCTTCGATGAGAAGCAAAATATAAAGCAATCGTTCCGACGGAGCTAAATTACTACAGCATAAAGAACGAAGGGGAAATTTGGATTTCGAAACAAAAAAGGGAGGGGTGCAACACGAGGATTTCCCAGGGGGTCACCTAGGGGTGTCAACGGGCCGGGTCCGGGCCGGAATTCATTATTCCGGACCCGGACCCGGATCCGACCCGTTTACCCGACGGGTCTTTTATTCTGTGTTCCGGATCCGGACCCGGCGAGTCTCGGATCCGGGTCGGGTCTACCCGAACAAATTTGCCAAAATTTATAATTTCTAACAAAAAAGAGAAAAAGATATATTTGTAAACAAATTTCTAGCTAATGCAAAGAAAAAACCAAATAAGAAAATAAATCAAATTGATTTTACTCAAATACATCATCCTAATCAAATTATATTGATAATATATATTTTTTATAAATTATTAAATCATTTATATCCGGATCCGGGTATAATACGGGTCGGAATACTATATTCCGTATCCGACCCGTTTTTTTGTTTGAAAAAACGGATCCGGATCCGGATAACGGAATTAAATCCCTACCCATACCCGAAAAAATTTCAGGGATCCGATCCGGATCCGGGTCTAGACCCGACCCGTTGACAGGCCTAGGGTCACCCATCCTAGTACTACTGTCGCCCAAGCACGCTTAACTTCGGAGTTCTGATGGGATCCGGTGCATTAGTGCTGGTATGATCGCACCCGCCATGTTCCTTTCGCTTTATTCTTTTAAACTGCCACGTCCTGTGAAGCAGTTTGGCTTTTCTGGACCCGAATTCATTCTAAGCGTCAATTCATGAATTTCCTCTCATCCTTTTATTTATTTACTTTTATATTTTTTTCTTGTTGCTTTGCACCTTTTTTTTCCCTCGTCGCACAACTCTCAATTATCCTGAAATTGATCCTTCACGCTTGCGCTTATGCATTTGCGCCGACAACTTTGACCGACGATCCGGGCTTCGATCCAGCCGTACCGTTCCTGACTTGTCTCGCGCCTTCAGATCCGCCTTCATGCTTCGATAAGAAGCAAAATATAAAGCAATCGTTCCGACGGAGCTAAATTACTACAGCATAAAGAACGAAGGGGAAATTTGGATTTCGAAACAAAAAAGGGAGGGGTGCAACACGAGGACTTCCCAGGGGGTCACCCATCCTAGTACTACTCTCGCCCAAGCACGCTTAACTTCGGAGTTCTGATGGGATCCGGTGCATTAGTGCTGGTATGATCGCACCCGCCATGTTCCTTTCGCTTTATTCTTTTAAACTGCCCCGTCCTGTGAAGCAGTGTGGCTTTTCTGGACCCGAATTCATTTTAAGCGTCAATTCAAGAATTTCCCCTCATCCTTTTATTTATTTACTTTTACATTTTTTTCTTGTTGCTTTGCACCATTTTTTTCACTCGTCGCACAACTCTCAATTATCCTGAAATTGATCCTTCACGCTTGCGCTTATACATTTGCGCCGACAACATTGACCGACGATCCGGGCTTCGATCCAGCCGTACCGTTCCTGACTTGTCTCGCGCCTTCAGATCCGCCTTCATGCTTCGATAAGAAGCAAAATAAAAAGCAATCGTTCCGACGGAGCTAAATTACTACAGCATAAAGAACGAAGGGGAAATTTGGATTTCGAAACAAAAAAGGGAGGGGTGCAACACGAGGACTTCCCAGGGGGTCACCCATCCTAGTACTACTCTCGCCCAAGCACGCTTAACTTCGGAGTTCTGATGGGATCCGGTGCATTAGTGCTGGTATGATCGCACCCGCCATGTTCCTTTCGCTTTATTCTTTTAAACTGCCCCGTCCTGTGAAGCAGTGTGGCTTTTCTGGACCCGAATTCATTTTAAGCGTCAATTCAAGAATTTCCCCTCATCCTTTTATTTATTTACTTTTACATTTTTTTCTTGTTGATTTGCACCATTTTTTTTTTCCCTCGTCGCGCAACTCTCAATTATCCTGAAATTGATCCTTCACGCTTGCGCTTATACATTTGCGCCGACAACTTTGACCGACGATCCGGGCTTCGATCCAGCCGTACCGTTCCTGACTTGTCTCGCGCCTTCAGATCCGCCTTCATGCTTCGATGAGAAGCAAAATATAAAGCAATCGTTCCGACGGAGCTAAATTACTACAGCATAAAGAACGAAGGGGAAATTTGGATTTCGAAACAAAAAAGGGAGGGGTGCAACACGAGGATTTCCCAGGGGGTCACCTAGGGGTGTCAACGGGCCGGGTCCGGGCCGGAATTCATTATTCCGGACCCGGACCCGGATCCGACCCGTTTACCCGACGGGTCTTTTATTCTGTGTTCCGGATCCGGACCCGGCGAGTCTCGGATCCGGGTCGGGTCTACCCGAACAAATTTGCCAAAATTTATAATTTCTAACAAAAAAGAGAAAAAGATATATTTGTAAACTAATTTCTAACTAATGCAAAGAAAAAACCAAATAAGAAAATAAATCAAATTGATTTTACTCAAATACATCATCCTAATCAAATTATATTGATAATATATATTTTTTATAAATTATTAAATCATTTATATCCGGATCCGGGTCTAATACGGGTCGGAATACTATATTCCGTATCCGACCCGTTTTTTTGTTTGAAAAAACGGATCCGGATCCGGATAACGGAATTAAATCCCTACCCATACCCGAAAAAATTTCAGGGATCCGATCCGGATCAGGGTCTAGACCCGACCCGTTGACAGGCCTAGGGTCACCCATCCTAGTACTACTGTCGCCCAAGCACGCTTAACTTCGGAGTTCTGATGGGATCCGGTGCATTAGTGCTGGTATGATCGCACCCGCCATGTTCCTTTCGCTTTATTCTTTTAAACTGCCACGTCCTGCGAAGCAGTTTGGCTTTTCTGGACCCGAATTCATTCTAAGCGTCAATTCATGAATTTCCTCTCATCCTTTTATTTATTTACTTTTATATTTTTTTCTTGTTGCTTTGCACCTTTTTTTTCCCTCGTCGCACAACTCTCAATTATCCTGAAATTGATCCTTCACGCTTGCGCTTATGCATTTGCGCCGACAACATTGACCGACGATCCGGGCTTCGATCCAGCCGTACCGTTCCTGACTTGTCTCGCGCCTTCAGATCCGCCTTCATGCTTCGATAAGAAGCAAAATAAAAAGCAATCGTTCCGACGGAGCTAAATTACTACAGCATAAAGAACGAAGGGGAAATTTGGATTTCGAAACAAAAAAGGGAGGGGTGCAACACGAGGACTTCCCAGGGGGTCACCCATCCTAGTACTACTCTCGCCCAAGCACGCTTAACTTCGGAGTTCTGATGGGATCCGGTGCATTAGTGCTGGTATGATCGCACCCGCCATGTTCCTTTCGCTTTATTCTTTTAAACTGCCCCGTCCTGTGAAGCAGTGTGGCTTTTCTGGACCCGAATTCATTTTAAGCGTCAATTCAAGAATTTCCCCTCATCCTTTTATTTATTTACTTTTACATTTTTTTCTTGTTGATTTGCACCATTTTTTTTTTCCCTCGTCGCGCAACTCTCAATTATCCTGAAATTGATCCTTCACGCTTGCGCTTATACATTTGCGCCGACAACTTTGACCGACGATCCGGGCTTCGATCCAGCCGTACCGTTCCTGACTTGTCTCGCGCCTTCAGATCCGCCTTCATGCTTCGATGAGAAGCAAAATATAAAGCAATCGTTCCGACGGAGCTAAATTACTACAGCATAAAGAACGAAGGGGAAATTTGGATTTCGAAACAAAAAAGGGAGGGGTGCAACACGAGGATTTCCCAGGGGGTCACCTAGGGGTGTCAACGGGCCGGGTCCGGGCCGGAATTCATTATTCCGGACCCGGACCCGGATCCGACCCGTTTACCCGACGGGTCTTTTATTCTGTGTTCCGGATCCGGACCCGGCGAGTCTCGGATCCGGGTCGGGTCTACCCGAACAAATTTGCCAAAATTTATAATTTCTAACAAAAAAGAGAAAAAGATATATTTGTAAACTAATTTCTAACTAATGCAAAGAAAAAACCAAATAAGAAAATAAATCAAATTGATTTTACTCAAATACATCATCCTAATCAAATTATATTGATAATATATATTTTTTATAAATTATTAAATCATTTATATCCGGATCCGGGTCTAATACGGGTCGGAATACTATATTCCGTATCCGACCCGTTTTTTTGTTTGAAAAAACGGATCCGGATCCGGATAACGGAATTAAATCCCTACCCATACCCGAAAAAATTTCAGGGATCCGATCCGGATCAGGGTCTAGACCCGACCCGTTGACAGGCCTAGGGTCACCCATCCTAGTACTACTGTCGCCCAAGCACGCTTAACTTCGGAGTTCTGATGGGATCCGGTGCATTAGTGCTGGTATGATCGCACCCGCCATGTTCCTTTCGCTTTATTCTTTTAAACTGCCACGTCCTGTGAAGCAGTTTGGCTTTTCTGGACCCGAATTCATTCTAAGCGTCAATTCATGAATTTCCTCTCATCCTTTTATTTATTTACTTTTATATTTTTTTCTTGTTGCTTTGCACCTTTTTTTTCCCTCGTCGCACAACTCTCAATTATCCTGAAATTGATCCTTCACGCTTGCGCTTATGCATTTGCGCCGACAACATTGACCGACGATCCGGGCTTCGATCCAGCCGTACCGTTCCTGACTTGTCTCGCGCCTTCAGATCCGCCTTCATGCTTCGATAAGAAGCAAAATATAAAGCAATCGTTCCGACGGAGCTAAATTACTACAGCATAAAGAACGAAGGGGAAATTTGGATTTCGAAACAAAAAAGGGAGGGGTGCAACACGAGGACTTCCCAGGGGGTCACCCATCCTAGTACTACTCTCGCCCAAGCACGCTTAACTTCGGAGTTCTGATGGGATCCGGTGCATTAGTGCTGGTATGATCGCACCCGCCATGTTCCTTTCGCTTTATTCTTTTAAACTGCCCCGTCCTGTGAAGCAGTGTGGCTTTTCTGGACACGAATTCATTTTAAGCGTCAATTCAAGAATTTCCCCTCATCCTTTTATTTATTTACTTTTACATTTTTTTCTTGTTGATTTGCACCATTTTTTTTTCCCTCGTCGCGCAACTCTCAATTATCCTGAAATTGATCCTTCACGCTTGCGCTTATACATTTGCGCCGACAACTTTGACCGACGATCCGGGCTTCGATCCAGCCGTACCGTTCCTGACTTGTCTCGCGCCTTCAGATCCGCCTTCATGCTTCGATGAGAAGCAAAATATAAAGCAATCGTTCCGACGGAGCTAAATTACTACAGCATAAAGAACGAAGGGGAAATTTGGATTTCGAAACAAAAAAGGGAGGGGTGCAACACGAGGATTTCCCAGGGGGTCACCTAGGGGTGTCAACGGGCCGGGTCCGGGCCGGAATTCATTATTCCGGACCCGGACCCGGATCCGACCCGTTTACCCGACGGGTCTTTTATTCTGTGTTCCGGATCCGGACCCGGCGAGTCTCGGATCCGGGTCGGGTCTACCCGAACAAATTTGCCAAAATTTATAATTTCTAACAAAAAAGAGAAAAAGATATATTTGTAAACTAATTTCTAACTAATGCAAAGAAAAAACCAAATAAGAAAATAAATCAAATTGATTTTACTCAAATACATCATCCTAATCAAATTATATTGATAATATATATTTTTTATAAATTATTAAATCATTTATATCCGGATCCGGGTCTAATACGGGTCGGAATACTATATTCCGTATCCGACCCGTTTTTTTGTTTGAAAAAACGGATCCGGATCCGGATAACGGAATTAAATCCCTACCCATACCCGAAAAAATTTCAGGGATCCGATCCGGATCCGGGTCTAGACCCGACCCGTTGACAGGCCTAGGGTCACCCATCCTAGTACTACTGTCGCCCAAGCACGCTTAACTTCGGAGTTCTGATGGGATCCGGTGCATTAGTGCTGGTATGATCGCACCCGCCATGTTCCTTTCGCTTTATTCTTTTAAACTGCCACGTCCTGTGAAGCAGTTTGGCTTTTCTGGACCCGAATTCATTCTAAGCGTCAATTCATGAATTTCCTCTCATCCTTTTATTTATTTACTTTTATATTTTTTTCTTGTTGCTTTGCACCTTTTTTTTCCCTCGTCGCACAACTCTCAATTATCCTGAAATTGATCCTTCACGCTTGCGCTTATGCATTTGCGCCGACAACATTGACCGACGATCCGGGCTTCGATCCAGCCGTACCGTTCCTGACTTGTCTCGCGCCTTCAGATCCGCCTTCATGCTTCGATAAGAAGCAAAATATAAAGCAATCGTTCCGACGGAGCTAAATTACTACAGCATAAAGAACGAAGGGGAAATTTGGATTTCGAAACAAAAAAGGGAGGGGTGCAACACGAGGACTTCCCAGGGGGTCACCCATCCTAGTACTACTCTCGCCCAAGCACGCTTAACTTCGGAGTTCTGATGGGATCCGGTGCATTAGTGCTGGTATGATCGCACCCGCCATGTTCCTTTCGCTTTATTCTTTTAAACTGCCCCGTCCTGTGAAGCAGTGTGGCTTTTCTGGACCCGAATTCATTTTAAGCGTCAATTCAAGAATTTCCCCTCATCCTTTTATTTATTTACTTTTACATTTTTTTCTTGTTGATTTGCACCATTTTTTTTTCCCTCGTCGCGCAACTCTCAATTATCCTGAAATTGATCCTTCACGCTTGCGCTTATACATTTGCGCCGACAACTTTGACCGACGATCCGGGCTTCGATCCAGCCGTACCGTTCCTGACTTGTCTCGCGCCTTCAGATCCGCCTTCATGCTTCGATGAGAAGCAAAATATAAAGCAATCGTTCCGACGGAGCTAAATTACTACAGCATAAAGAACGAAGGGGAAATTTGGATTTCGAAACAAAAAAGGGAGGGGTGCAACACGAGGATTTCCCAGGGGGTCACCTAGGGGTGTCAACGGGCCGGGTCCGGGCCGGAATTCATTATTCCGGACCCGGACCCGGATCCGACCCGTTTACCCGACGGGTCTTTTATTCTGTGTTCCGGATCCGGACCCGGCGAGTCTCGGATCCGGGTCGGGTCTACCCGAACAAATTTGCCAAAATTTATAATTTCTAACAAAAAAGAGAAAAAGATATATTTGTAAACAAATTTCTAGCTAATGCAAAGAAAAAACCAAATAAGAAAATAAATCAAATTGATTTTACTCAAATACATCATCCTAATCAAATTATATTGATAATATATATTTTTTATAAATTATTAAATCATTTATATCCGGATCCGGGTATAATACGGGTCGGAATACTATATTCCGTATCCGACCCGTTTTTTTGTTTGAAAAAACGGATCCGGATCCGGATAACGGAATTAAATCCCTACCCATACCCGAAAAAATTTCAGGGATCCGATCCGGATCCGGGTCTAGACCCGACCCGTTGACAGGCCTAGGGTCACCCATCCTAGTACTACTGTCGCCCAAGCACGCTTAACTTCGGAGTTCTGATGGGATCCGGTGCATTAGTGCTGGTATGATCGCACCCGCCATGTTCCTTTCGCTTTATTCTTTTAAACTGCCACGTCCTGTGAAGCAGTTTGGCTTTTCTGGACCCGAATTCATTCTAAGCGTCAATTCATGAATTTCCTCTCATCCTTTTATTTATTTACTTTTATATTTTTTTCTTGTTGCTTTGCACCTTTTTTTTCCCTCGTCGCACAACTCTCAATTATCCTGAAATTGATCCTTCACGCTTGCGCTTATGCATTTGCGCCGACAACTTTGACCGACGATCTGGGCTTCGATCCAGCTGTACCGTTCCTGACTTGTCTCGCGCCTTCAGATCCGCCTTCATGCTTCGATAAGAAGCAAAATATAAAGCAATCGTTCCGACGGAGCTAAATTACTACAGCATAAAGAACGAAGGGGAAATTTGGATTTCGAAACAAAAAAGGGAGGGGTGCAACACGAGGACTTCCCAGGGGGTCACCCATCCTAGTACTACTCTCGCCCAAGCACGCTTAACTTCGGAGTTCTGATGGGATCCGGTGCATTAGTGCTGGTATGATCGCACCCGCCATGTTCCTTTCGCTTTATTCTTTTAAACTGCCCCGTCCTGTGAAGCAGTGTGGCTTTTCTGGACCCGAATTCATTTTAAGCGTCAATTCAAGAATTTCCCCTCATCCTTTTATTTATTTACTTTTACATTTTTTTCTTGTTGATTTGCACCATTTTTTTTCCCTCGTCGCGCAAGTCTCAATTATCCTGAAATTGATCCTTCACGCTTGCGCTTATACATTTGCGCCGACAACTTTGACCGACGATCCGGGCTTCGATCCAGCCGTACCGTTCCTGACTTGTCTCGCGCCTTCAGATCCGCCTTCATGCTTCGATGAGAAGCAAAATATAAAGCAATCGTTCCGACGGAGCTAAATTACTACAGCATAAAGAACGAAGGGGAAATTTGGATTTCGAAACAAAAAAGGGAGGGGTGCAACACGAGGATTTCCCAGGGGGTCACCTAGGGGTGTCAACGGGCCGGGTCCGGGCCGGAATTCATTATTCCGGACCCGGACCCGGATCCGACCCGTTTACCCGACGGGTCTTTTATTCTGTGTTCCGGATCCGGACCCGGCGAGTCTCGGATCCGGGTCGGGTCTACCCGAACAAATTTGCCAAAATTTATAATTTCTAACAAAAAAGAGAAAAAGATATATTTGTAAACAAATTTCTAGCTAATGCAAAGAAAAAACCAAATAAGAAAATAAATCAAATTGATTTTACTCAAATACATCATCCTAATCAAATTATATTGATAATATATATTTTTTATAAATTATTAAATCATTTATATCCGGATCCGGGTCTAATACGGGTCGGAATACTATATTCCGTATCCGACCCGTTTTTTTGTTTGAAAAAACGGATCCGGATACGGATAACGGAATTAAATCCCTACCCATACCCGCAAAAATTTCAGGGATCCGATCCGGATCCGGGTTTAGACCCGACCCGTTGACCGGCCTAGGGTCACCCATCCTAGTACTACTGTCGCCCAAGCACGCTTAACTTCGAAGTTCTGATGGGATCCGGTGCATTAGTGCTAGTATGATCGCACCCACCATTTTCCTTTCGCTTTATTCTTTTAAACTGCCACGTCCTGTGAAGCAGTTTGGCTTTTCTGGATCCGAATTCATTCTAAGCGTCAATTCATGAATTTCCTCTCATCCTTTTATTTATTTACTTTTATATTTTTTTCTTGTTGCTTTGCACCTTTTTTTTCACTCGTCGCACAACTCTCAATTATCCTGAAATTGATCCTTCACGCTTGCACTTATACATTTGCGCCGACAACATTGACCGACGATCCGGGCTTCGATCCAGCCGTACCGTTCCTGACTTGTCTCGCGCCTTCAGATCCGCCTTCATGCTTCGATAAGAAGCAAAATAAAAAGCAATCGTTCCGACGGAGCTAAATTACTACAGCATAAAGAACGAAGGGGAAATTTGGATTTCGAAACAAAAAAGGGAGGGGTGCAACACGAGGACTTCCCAGGGGGTCACCCATCCTAGTACTACTCTCGCCCAAGCACGCTTAACTTCGGAGTTCTGATGGGATCCGGTGCATTAGTGCTGGTATGATCGCACCCGCCATGTTCCTTTCGCTTTATTCTTTTAAACTGCCCCGTCCTGTGAAGCAGTGTGGCTTTTCTGGACCCGAATTCATTTTAAGCGTCAATTCAAGAATTTCCCCTCATCCTTTTATTTATTTACTTTTACATTTTTTTCTTGTTGATTTGCACCATTTTTTTTTTCCCTCGTCGCGCAACTCTCAATTATCCTGAAATTGATCCTTCACGCTTGCGCTTATACATTTGCGCCGACAACTTTGACCGACGATCCGGGCTTCGATCCAGCCGTACCGTTCCTGACTTGTCTCGCGCCTTCAGATCCGCCTTCATGCTTCGATGAGAAGCAAAATATAAAGCAATCGTTCCGACGGAGCTAAATTACTACAGCATAAAGAACGAAGGGGAAATTTGGATTTCGAAACAAAAAAGGGAGGGGTGCAACACGAGGATTTCCCAGGGGGTCACCTAGGGGTGTCAACGGGCCGGGTCCGGGCCGGAATTCATTATTCCGGACCCGGACCCGGATCCGACCCGTTTACCCGACGGGTCTTTTATTCGGTGTTCCGGATCCGGACCCGGCGAGTCTCGGATCCGGGTCGGGTCTACCCGAACAAATTTGCCAAAATTTATAATTTCTAACAAAAAAGAGAAAAAGATATATTTGTAAACTAATTTCTAACTAATGCAAAGAAAAAACCAAATAAGAAAATAAATCAAATTGATTTTACTCAAATACATCATCCTAATCAAATTATATTGATAATATATATTTTTTACAAATTATTAAATCATTTATATCCGGATCCGGGTCTAATACGGGTCGGAATACTATATTCCGTATCCGACCCGTTTTTTTGTTTGAAAAAACGGATCCGGATCCGGATAACGGAATTAAATCCCTACCCATACCCGCAAAAATTTCAGGGATCCGATCCGGATCCGGGTGTAGACCCAACCCGTTGACCGGCCTAGGGTCACCCATCCTAGTACTACTGTCGCCCAAGCACGCTTAACTTCGAAGTTCTGATGGGATCCGGTGCATTAGTGCTGGTATGATCGCACCCGCCATGTTCCTTTCGCTTTATTCTTTTAAACTGCCCCGTCCTGTGAAGCAGTGTGGCTTTTCTGGACCCGAATTCATTTTAAGCGTCAATTCAAGAATTTCCCCTCATCCTTTTATTTATTTACTTTTACATTTTTTTCTTGTTGATTTGCACCATTTTTTTTCCCTCGTCGCGCAACTCTCAATTATCCTGAAATTGATCCTTCACGCTTGCGCTTATACATTTGCGCCGACAACTTTGACCGACGATCCGGGCTTCGATCCAGCCGTACCGTTCCTGACTTGTCTCGCGCCTTCAGATCCGCCTTCATGCTTCGATGAGAAGCAAAATATAAAGCAATCGTTCCGACGGAGCTAAATTACTACAGCATAAAGAACGAAGGGGAAATTTGGATTTCGAAACAAAAAAGGGAGGGGTGCAACACGAGGATTTCCCAGGGGGTCACCTAGGGGTGTCAACGGGCCGGGTCCGGGCCGGAATTCATTATTCCGGACCCGGACCCGGATCCGACCCGTTTACCCGACGGGTCTTTTATTCTGTGTTCCGGATCCGGACCCGGCGAGTCTCGGATCCGGGTCGGGTCTACCCGAACAAATTTGCCAAAATTTATAATTTCTAACAAAAAAGAGAAAAAGATATATTTGTAAACAAATTTCTAGCTAATGCAAAGAAAAAACCAAATAAGAAAATAAATCAAATTGATTTTACTCAAATACATCATCCTAATCAAATTATATTGATAATATATATTTTTTATAAATTATTAAATCATTTATATCCGGATCCGGGTCTAATACGGGTCGGAATACTATATTCCGTATCCGACCCGTTTTTTTGTTTGAAAAAACGGATTCGGATCCGGATAACGGAATTAAATCCCTACCCATACCCGAAAAAATTTCAGGGATCCGATCCGGATCCGGGTCTAGACCCGACCCGTTGACAGGCCTAGGGTCACCCATCCTAGTACTACTGTCGCCCAAGCACGCTTAACTTCGGAGTTCTGATGGGATCCGGTGCATTAGTGCTGGTATGATCGCACCCGCCATGTTCCTTTCGCTTTATTCTTTTAAACTGCCACGTCCTGTGAAGCAGTTTGGCTTTTCTGGACCCGAATTCATTCTAAGCGTCAATTCATGAATTTCCTCTCATCCTTTTATTTATTTACTTTTATATTTTTTTCTTGTTGCTTTGCACCTTTTTTTTCACTCGTCGCACAACTCTCAATTATCCTGAAATTGATCCTTCACGCTTGCGCTTATACATTTGCGCCGACAACATTGACCGACGATCCGGGCTTCGATCCAGCCGTACCGTTCCTGACTTGTCTCGCGCTTTCAGATCCGCCTTCATGCTTCGATAAGAAGCAAAATATAAAGCAATCGTTCCGACGGAGCTAAATTACTACAGCATAAAGAACGAAGGGGAAATTTGGATTTCGAAACAAAAAAGGGAGGGGTGCAACACGAGGACTTCCCAGGGGGTCACCCATCCTAGTACTACTCTCGCCCAAGCACGCTTAACTTCGGAGTTCTGATGGGATCCGGTGCATTAGTGCTGGTATGATCGCACCCGCCATGTTCCTTTCGCTTTATTCTTTTAAACTGCCCCGTCCTGTGAAGCAGTGTGGCTTTTCTGGACCCGAATTCATTTTAAGCGTCAATTCAAGAATTTCCCCTCATCCTTTTATTTATTTACTTTTACATTTTTTTCTTGTTGATTTGCACCATTTTTTTTTCCCTCGTCGCGCAACTCTCAATTATCCTGAAATTGATCCTTCACGCTTGCGCTTATACATTTGCGCCGACAACTTTGACCGACGATCCGGGCTTCGATCCAGCCGTACCGTTCCTGACTTGTCTCGCGCCTTCAGATCCGCCTTCATGCTTCGATGAGAAGCAAAATATAAAGCAATCGTTCCGACGGAGCTAAATTACTACAGCATAAAGAACGAAGGGGAAATTTGGATTTCGAAACAAAAAAGGGAGGGGTGCAACACGAGGATTTCCCAGGGGGTCACCTAGGGGTGTCAACGGGCCGGGTCCGGGCCGGAATTCATTATTCCGGACCCGGACCCGGATCCGACCCGTTTACCCGACGGGTCTTTTATTCGGTGTTCCGGATCCGGACCCGGCGAGTCTCGGATCCGGGTCGGGTCTACCCGAACAAATTTGCCAAAATTTATAATTTCTAACAAAAAAGAGAAAAAGATATATTTGTAAACTAATTTCTAACTAATGCAAAGAAAAAACCAAATAAGAAAATAAATCAAATTGATTTTACTCAAATACATCATCCTAATCAAATTATATTGATAATATATATTTTTTACAAATTATTAAATCATTTATATCCGGATCCGGGTCTAATACGGGTCGGAATACTATATTCCGTATCCGACCCGTTTTTTTGTTTGAAAAAACGGATCCGGATCCGGATAACGGAATTAAATCCCTACCCATACCCGCAAAAATTTCAGGGATCCGATCCGGATCCGGGTGTAGACCCAACCCGTTGACCGGCCTAGGGTCACCCATCCTAGTACTACTGTCGCCCAAGCACGCTTAACTTCGAAGTTCTGATGGGATCCGGTGCATTAGTGCTGGTATGATCGCACCCGCCATGTTCCTTTCGCTTTATTCTTTTAAACTGCCCCGTCCTGTGAAGCAGTGTGGCTTTTCTGGACCCGAATTCATTTTAAGCGTCAATTCAAGAATTTCCCCTCATCCTTTTATTTATTTACTTTTACATTTTTTTCTTGTTGATTTGCACCATTTTTTTTCCCTCGTCGCGCAACTCTCAATTATCCTGAAATTGATCCTTCACGCTTGCGCTTATACATTTGCGCCGACAACTTTGACCGACGATCCGGGCTTCGATCCAGCCGTACCGTTCCTGACTTGTCTCGCGCCTTCAGATCCGCCTTCATGCTTCGATGAGAAGCAAAATATAAAGCAATCGTTCCGACGGAGCTAAATTACTACAGCATAAAGAACGAAGGGGAAATTTGGATTTCGAAACAAAAAAGGGAGGGGTGCAACACGAGGATTTCCCAGGGGGTCACCTAGGGGTGTCAACGGGCCGGGTCCGGGCCGGAATTCATTATTCCGGACCCGGACCCGGATCCGACCCGTTTACCCGACGGGTCTTTTATTCTGTGTTCCGGATCCGGACCCGGCGAGTCTCGGATCCGGGTCGGGTCTACCCGAACAAATTTGCCAAAATTTATAATTTCTAACAAAAAAGAGAAAAAGATATATTTGTAAACAAATTTCTAGCTAATGCAAAGAAAAAACCAAATAAGAAAATAAATCAAATTGATTTTACTCAAATACATCATCCTAATCAAATTATATTGATAATATATATTTTTTATAAATTATTAAATCATTTATATCCGGATCCGGGTATAATACGGGTCGGAATACTATATTCCGTATCCGACCCGTTTTTTTGTTTGAAAAAACGGATCCGGATCCGGATAACGGAATTAAATCCCTACCCATACCCGAAAAAATTTCAGGGATCCGATCCGGATCCGGGTCTAGACCCGACCCGTTGACAGGCCTAGGGTCACCCATCCTAGTACTACTGTCGCCCAAGCACGCTTAACTTCGGAGTTCTGATGGGATCCGGTGCATTAGTGCTGGTATGATCGCACCCGCCATGTTCCTTTCGCTTTATTCTTTTAAACTGCCACGTCCTGTGAAGCAGTTTGGCTTTTCTGGACCCGAATTCATTCTAAGCGTCAATTCATGAATTTCCTCTCATCCTTTTATTTATTTACTTTTATATTTTTTTCTTGTTGCTTTGCACCTTTTTTTTCCCTCGTCGCACAACTCTCAATTATCCTGAAATTGATCCTTCACGCTTGCGCTTATGCATTTGCGCCGACAACTTTGACCGACGATCTGGGCTTCGATCCAGCTGTACCGTTCCTGACTTGTCTCGCGCCTTCAGATCCGCCTTCATGCTTCGATAAGAAGCAAAATATAAAGCAATCGTTCCGACGGAGCTAAATTACTACAGCATAAAGAACGAAGGGGAAATTTGGATTTCGAAACAAAAAAGGGAGGGGTGCAACACGAGGACTTCCCAGGGGGTCACCCATCCTAGTACTACTCTCGCCCAAGCACGCTTAACTTCGGAGTTCTGATGGGATCCGGTGCATTAGTGCTGGTATGATCGCACCCGCCATGTTCCTTTCGCTTTATTCTTTTAAACTGCCCCGTCCTGTGAAGCAGTGTGGCTTTTCTGGACCCGAATTCATTTTAAGCGTCAATTCAAGAATTTCCCCTCATCCTTTTATTTATTTACTTTTACATTTTTTTCTTGTTGATTTGCACCATTTTTTTTCCCTCGTCGCGCAACTCTCAATTATCCTGAAATTGATCCTTCACGCTTGCGCTTATACATTTGCGCCGACAACTTTGACCGACGATCCGGGCTTCGATCCAGCCGTACCGTTCCTGACTTGTCTCGCGCCTTCAGATCCGCCTTCATGCTTCGATGAGAAGCAAAATATAAAGCAATCGTTCCGACGGAGCTAAATTACTACAGCATAAAGAACGAAGGGGAAATTTGGATTTCGAAACAAAAAAGGGAGGGGTGCAACACGAGGATTTCCCAGGGGGTCACCTAGGGGTGTCAACGGGCCGGGTCCGGGCCGGAATTCATTATTCCGGACCCGGACCCGGATCCGACCCGTTTACCCGACGGGTCTTTTATTCTGTGTTCCGGATCCGGACCCGGCGAGTCTCGGATCCGGGTCGGGTCTACCCGAACAAATTTGCCAAAATTTATAATTTCTAACAAAAAAGAGAAAAAGATATATTTGTAAACAAATTTCTAGCTAATGCAAAGAAAAAACCAAATAAGAAAATAAATCAAATTGATTTTACTCAAATACATCATCCTAATCAAATTATATTGATAATATATATTTTTTATAAATTATTAAATCATTTATATCCGGATCCGGGTCTAATACGGGTCGGAATACTATATTCCGTATCCGACCCGTTTTTTTGTTTGAAAAAACGGATCCGGATACGGATAACGGAATTAAATCCCTACCCATACCCGCAAAAATTTCAGGGATCCGATCCGGATCCGGGTCTAGACCCGACCCGTTGACCGGCCTAGGGTCACCCATCCTAGTACTACTGTCGCCCAAGCACGCTTAACTTCGAAGTTCTGATGGGATCCGGTGCATTAGTGCTAGTATGATCGCACCCACCATTTTCCTTTCGCTTTATTCTTTTAAACTGCCACGTCCTGTGAAGCAGTTTGGCTTTTCTGGACCCGAATTCATTCTAAGCGTCAATTCATGAATTTCCTCTCATCCTTTTATTTATTTACTTTTATATTTTTTTCTTGTTGCTTTGCACCTTTTTTTTCACTCGTCGCACAACTCTCAATTATCCTGAAATTGATCCTTCACGCTTGCGCTTATACATTTGCGCCGACAACATTGACCGACGATCCGGGCTTCGATCCAGCCGTACCGTTCCTGACTTGTCTCGCGCCTTCAGATCCGCCTTCATGCTTCGATAAGAAGCAAAATAAAAAGCAATCGTTCCGACGGAGCTAAATTACTACAGCATAAAGAACGAAGGGGAAATTTGGATTTCGAAACAAAAAAGGGAGGGGTGCAACACGAGGACTTCCCAGGGGGTCACCCATCCTAGTACTACTCTCGCCCAAGCACGCTTAACTTCGGAGTTCTGATGGGATCCGGTGCATTAGTGCTGGTATGATCGCACCCGCCATGTTCCTTTCGCTTTATTCTTTTAAACTGCCCCGTCCTGTGAAGCAGTGTGGCTTTTCTGGACCCGAATTCATTTTAAGCGTCAATTCAAGAATTTCCCCTCATCCTTTTATTTATTTACTTTTACATTTTTTTCTTGTTGATTTGCACCATTTTTTTTTTCCCTCGTCGCGCAACTCTCAATTATCCTGAAATTGATCCTTCACGCTTGCGCTTATACATTTGCGCCGACAACTTTGACCGACGATCCGGGCTTCGATCCAGCCGTACCGTTCCTGACTTGTCTCGCGCCTTCAGATCCGCCTTCATGCTTCGATGAGAAGCAAAATATAAAGCAATCGTTCCGACGGAGCTAAATTACTACAGCATAAAGAACGAAGGGGAAATTTGGATTTCGAAACAAAAAAGGGAGGGGTGCAACACGAGGATTTCCCAGGGGGTCACCTAGGGGTGTCAACGGGCCGGGTCCGGGCCGGAATTCATTATTCCGGACCCGGACCCGGATCCGACCCGTTTACCCGACGGGTCTTTTATTCTGTGTTCCGGATCCGGACCCGGCGAGTCTCGGATCCGGGTCGGGTCTACCCGAACAAATTTGCCAAAATTTATAATTTCTAACAAAAAAGAGAAAAAGATATATTTGTAAACTAATTTCTAACTAATGCAAAGAAAAAACCAAATAAGAAAATAAATCAAATTGATTTTACTCAAATACATCATCCTAATCAAATTATATTGATAATATATATTTTTTATAAATTATTAAATCATTTATATCCGGATCCGGGTCTAATACGGGTCGGAATACTATATTCCGTATCCGACCCGTTTTTTTGTTTGAAAAAACGGATCCGGATCCGGATAACGGAATTAAATCCCTACCCATACCCGAAAAAATTTCAGGGATCCGATCCGGATCCGGGTCTAGACCCGACCCGTTGACAGGCCTAGGGTCACCCATCCTAGTACTACTGTCGCCCAAGCACGCTTAACTTCGGAGTTCTGATGGGATCCGGTGCATTAGTGCTGGTATGATCGCACCCGCCATGTTCCTTTCGCTTTATTCTTTTAAACTGCCACGTCCTGTGAAGCAGTTTGGCTTTTCTGGACCCGAATTCATTCTAAGCGTCAATTCATGAATTTCCTCTCATCCTTTTATTTATTTACTTTTATATTTTTTTCTTGTTGCTTTGCACCTTTTTTTTCCCTCGTCGCACAACTCTCAATTATCCTGAAATTGATCCTTCACGCTTGCGCTTATGCATTTGCGCCGACAACATTGACCGACGATCCGGGCTTCGATCCAGCCGTACCGTTCCTGACTTGTCTCGCGCCTTCAGATCCGCCTTCATGCTTCGATAAGAAGCAAAATATAAAGCAATCGTTCCGACGGAGCTAAATTACTACACCATAAAGAACGAAGGGGAAATTTGGATTTCGAAACAAAAAAGGGAGGGGTGCAACACGAGGACTTCCCAGGGGGTCACCCATCCTAGTACTACTCTCGCCCAAGCACGCTTAACTTCGGAGTTCTGATGGGATCCGGTGCATTAGTGCTGGTATGATCGCACCCGCCATGTTCCTTTCGCTTTATTCTTTTAAACTGCCCCGTCCTGTGAAGCAGTGTGGCTTTTCTGGACACGAATTCATTTTAAGCGTCAATTCAAGAATTTCCCCTCATCCTTTTATTTATTTACTTTTACATTTTTTTCTTGTTGATTTGCACCATTTTTTTTTCCCTCGTCGCGCAACTCTCAATTATCCTGAAATTGATCCTTCACGCTTGCGCTTATACATTTGCGCCGACAACTTTGACCGACGATCCGGGCTTCGATCCAGCCGTACCGTTCCTGACTTGTCTCGCGCCTTCAGATCCGCCTTCATGCTTCGATGAGAAGCAAAATATAAAGCAATCGTTCCGACGGAGCTAAATTACTACAGCATAAAGAACGAAGGGGAAATTTGGATTTCGAAACAAAAAAGGGAGGGGTGCAACACGAGGATTTCCCAGGGGGTCACCTAGGGGTGTCAACGGGCCGGGTCCGGGCCGGAATTCATTATTCCGGACCCGGACCCGGATCCGACCCGTTTACCCGACGGGTCTTTTATTCTGTGTTCCGGATCCGGACCCGGCGAGTCTCGGATCCGGGTCGGGTCTACCCGAACAAATTTGCCAAAATTTATAATTTCTAACAAAAAAGAGAAAAAGATATATTTGTAAACTAATTTCTAACTAATGCAAAGAAAAAACCAAATAAGAAAATAAATCAAATTGATTTTACTCAAATACATCATCCTAATCAAATTATATTGATAATATATATTTTTTATAAATTATTAAATCATTTATATCCGGATCCGGGTCTAATACGGGTCGGAATACTATATTCCGTATCCGACCCGTTTTTTTGTTTGAAAAAACGGATCCGGATCCGGATAACGGAATTAAATCCCTACCCATACCCGCAAAAATTTCAGGGATCCGATCCGGATCCGGGTCTAGACCCGACCCGTTGACAGGCCTAGGGTCACCCATCCTAGTACTACTGTCGCCCAAGCACGCTTAACTTCGGAGTTCTGATGGGATCCGGTGCATTAGTGCTGGTATGATCGCACCCGCCATGTTCCTTTCGCTTTATTCTTTTAAACTGCCACGTCCTGTGAAGCAGTTTGGCTTTTCTGGACCCGAATTCATTCTAAGCGTCAATTCATGAATTTCCTCTCATCCTTTTATTTATTTACTTTTATATTTTTTTCTTGTTGCTTTGCACCTTTTTTTTCCCTCGTCGCACAACTCTCAATTATCCTGAAATTGATCCTTCACGCTTGCGCTTATGCATTTGCGCCGACAACATTGACCGACGATCCGGGCTTCGATCCAGCCGTACCGTTCCTGACTTGTCTCGCGCCTTCAGATCCGCCTTCATGCTTCGATAAGAAGCAAAATATAAAGCAATCGTTCCGACGGAGCTAAATTACTACAGCATAAAGAACGAAGGGGAAATTTGGATTTCGAAACAAAAAAGGGAGGGGTGCAACACGAGGACTTCCCAGGGGGTCACCCATCCTAGTACTACTCTCGCCCAAGCACGCTTAACTTCGGAGTTCTGATGGGATCCGGTGCATTAGTGCTGGTATGATCGCACCCGCCATGTTCCTTTCGCTTTATTCTTTTAAACTGCCCCGTCCTGTGAAGCAGTGTGGCTTTTCTGGACACGAATTCATTTTAAGCGTCAATTCAAGAATTTCCCCTCATCCTTTTATTTATTTACTTTTACATTTTTTTCTTGTTGATTTGCACCATTTTTTTTTCCCTCGTCGCGCAACTCTCAATTATCCTGAAATTGATCCTTCACGCTTGCGCTTATACATTTGCGCCGACAACTTTGACCGACGATCCGGGCTTCGATCCAGCCGTACCGTTCCTGACTTGTCTCGCGCCTTCAGATCCGCCTTCATGCTTCGATGAGAAGCAAAATATAAAGCAATCGTTCCGACGGAGCTAAATTACTACAGCATAAAGAACGAAGGGAAAATTTGGATTTCGAAACAAAAAAGGGAGGGGTGCAACACGAGGATTTCCCAGGGGGTCACCTAGGGGTGTCAACGGGCCGGGTCCGGGCCGGAATTCATTATTCCGGACCCGGACCCGGATCCGACCCGTTTACCCGACGGGTCTTTTATTCTGTGTTCCGGATCCGGACCCGGCGAGTCTCGGATCCGGGTCGGGTCTACCCGAACAAATTTGCCAAAATTTATAATTTCTAACAAAAAAGAGAAAAAGATATATTTGTAAACTAATTTCTAACTAATGCAAATAAAAAACCAAATAAGAAAATAAATCAAATTCATTTTACTCAAATACATGATCCTAATCAAATTATATTGATAATATATATTTTTTATAAATTATTAAATCATTTATATCCGGATCCGGGTCTAATACGGGTCGGAATACTATATTCCGTATCCGACCCGTTTTTTTGTTTGAAAAAACGGATCCGGATACGGATAACGGAATTAAATCCCTACCCATACCCGCAAAAATTTCAGGGATCCGATCCGGATCCGGGTCTAGACCCGACCCGTTGACCGGCCTAGGGTCACCCATCCTAGTACTACTGTCGCCCAAGCACGCTTAACTTCGAAGTTCTGATGGGATCCGGTGCATTAGTGCTGGTATGATCGCACCCGCCATGTTCCTTTCGCTTTATTCTTTTAAACTGCCACGTCCTGTGAAGCAGTTTGGCTTTTCTGGACCCGAATTCATTCTAAGCGTCAATTCATGAATTTCCTCTCATCCTTTTATTTATTTACTTTTATATTTTTTTCTTGTTGCTTTGCACCTTTTTTTTCACTCGTCGCACAACTCTCAATTATCCTGAAATTGATCCTTCACGCTTGCGCTTATACATTTGCGCCGACAACATTGACCGACGATCCGGGCTTCGATCCAGCCGTACCGTTCCTGACTTGTCTCGCGCCTTCAGATCCGCCTTCATGCTTCGATAAGAAGCAAAATAAAAAGCAATCGTTCCGACGGAGCTAAATTACTACAGCATAAAGAACGAAGGGGAAATTTGGATTTCGAAACAAAAAAGGGAGGGGTGCAACACGAGGACTTCCCAGGGGGTCACCCATCCTAGTACTACTCTCGCCCAAGCACGCTTAACTTCGGAGTTCTGATGGGATCCGGTGCATTAGTGCTGGTATGATCGCACCCGCCATGTTCCTTTCGCTTTATTCTTTTAAACTGCCCCGTCCTGTGAAGCAGTGTGGCTTTTCTGGACCCGAATTCATTTTAAGCGTCAATTCAAGAATTTCCCCTCATCCTTTTATTTATTTACTTTTACATTTTTTTCTTGTTGATTTGCACCATTTTTTTTCCCTCGTCGCGCAAGTCTCAATTATCCTGAAATTGATCCTTCACGCTTGCGCTTATACATTTGCGCCGACAACTTTGACCGACGATCCGGGCTTCGATCCAGCCGTACCGTTCCTGACTTGTCTCGCGCCTTCAGATCCGCCTTCATGCTTCGATGAGAAGCAAAATATAAAGCAATCGTTCCGACGGAGCTAAATTACTACAGCATAAAGAACGAAGGGGAAATTTGGATTTCGAAACAAAAAAGGGAGGGGTGCAACACGAGGATTTCCCAGGGGGTCACCTAGGGGTGTCAACGGGCCGGGTCCGGGCCGGAATTCATTATTCCGGACCCGGACCCGGATCCGACCCGTTTACCCGACGGGTCTTTTATTCTGTGTTCCGGATCCGGACCCGGCGAGTCTCGGATCCGGGTCGGGTCTACCCGAACAAATTTGCCAAAATTTATAATTTCTAACAAAAAAGAGAAAAAGATATATTTGTAAACTAATTTCTAACTAATGCAAAGAAAAAACCAAATAAGAAAATAAATCAAATTGATTTTACTCAAATACATCATCCTAATCAAATTATATTGATAATATATATTTTTTACAAATTATTAAATCATTTATATCCGGATCCGGGTCTAATACGGGTCGGAATACTATATTCAGTATCCGACCCGTTTTTTTGTTTGAAAAAACGGATCCGGATCCGGATAACGGAATTAAATCCCTACCCATACCCGCAAAAATTTCAGGGATCCGATCCGGATCCGGGTGTAGACCCAACCCGTTGACCGGCCTAGGGTCACCCATCCTAGTACTACTGTCGCCCAAGCACGCTTAACTTCGAAGTTCTGATGGGATCCGGTGCATTAGTGCTGGTATGATCGCACCCGCCATGTTCCTTTCGCTTTATTCTTTTAAACTGCCCCGTCCTGTGAAGCAGTGTGGCTTTTCTGGACCCGAATTCATTTTAAGCGTCAATTCAAGAATTTCCCCTCATCCTTTTATTTATTTACTTTTACATTTTTTTCTTGTTGATTTGCACCATTTTTTTTCCCTCGTCGCGCAACTCTCAATTATCCTGAAATTGATCCTTCACGCTTGCGCTTATACATTTGCGCCGACAACTTTGACCGACGATCCGGGCTTCGATCCAGCCGTACCGTTCCTGACTTGTCTCGCGCCTTCAGATCCGCCTTCATGCTTCGATGAGAAGCAAAATATAAAGCAATCGTTCCGACGGAGCTAAATTACTACAGCATAAAGAACGAAGGGGAAATTTGGATTTCGAAACAAAAAAGGGAGGGGTGCAACACGAGGATTTCCCAGGGGGTCACCTAGGGGTGTCAACGGGCCGGGTCCGGGCCGGAATTCATTATTCCGGACCCGGACCCGGATCCGACCCGTTTACCCGACGGGTCTTTTATTCTGTGTTCCGGATCCGG
This sequence comes from Coffea arabica, assembly GCF_036785885.1. Lineage (NCBI taxonomy): Eukaryota > Viridiplantae > Streptophyta > Magnoliopsida > Gentianales > Rubiaceae > Coffea > Coffea arabica. The sequence continues at coordinate 21,985,021 of NC_092330.1, forward strand.
ACCCGGCGAGTCTCGGATCCGGGTCGGGTCTACCCGAACAAATTTGCCAAAATTTATAATTTCTAACAAAAAAGAGAAAAAGATATATTTGTAAACTAATTTCTAACTAATGCAAAGAAAAAACCAAATAAGAAAATAAATCAAATTGATTTTACTCAAATACATCATCCTAATCAAATTATATTGATAATATATATTTTTTATAAATTATTAAATCATTTATATCCGGATCCGGGTCTAATACGGGTCGGAATACTATATTCCGTATCCGACCCGTTTTTTTGTTTGAAAAAACGGATCCGGATCCGGATAACGGAATTAAATCCCTACCCATACCCGAAAAAATTTCAGGGATCCGATCCGGATCCGGGTCTAGACCCGACCCGTTGACAGGCCTAGGGTCACCCATCCTAGTACTACTGTCGCCCAAGCACGCTTAACTTCGGAGTTCTGATGGGATCCGGTGCATTAGTGCTGGTATGATCGCACCCGCCATGTTCCTTTCGCTTTATTCTTTTAAACTGCCACGTCCTGTGAAGCAGTTTGGCTTTTCTGGACCCGAATTCATTCTAAGCGTCAATTCATGAATTTCCTCTCATCCTTTTATTTATTTACTTTTATATTTTTTTCTTGTTGCTTTGCACCTTTTTTTTCACTCGTCGCACAACTCTCAATTATCCTGAAATTGATCCTTCACGCTTGCGCTTATACATTTGCGCCGACAACATTGACCGACGATCCGGGCTTCGATCCAGCCGTACCGTTCCTGACTTGTCTCGCGCCTTCAGATCCGCCTTCATGCTTCGATAAGAAGCAAAATATAAAGCAATCGTTCCGACGGAGCTAAATTACTACAGCATAAAGAACGAAGGGGAAATTTGGATTTCGAAACAAAAAAGGGAGGGGTGCAACACGAGGATTTCCCAGGGGGTCACCTAGGGGTGTCAACGGGCCGGGTCCGGGCCGGAATTCATTATTCCGGACCCGGACCCGGATCCGACCCGTTTACCCGACGGGTCTTTTATTCTGTGTTCCGGATCCGGACCCGGCGAGTCTCGGATCCGGGTCGGGTCTACCCGAACAAATTTGCCAAAATTTATAATTTCTAACAAAAAAGAGAAAAAGATATATTTGTAAACAAATTTCTAGCTAATGCAAAGAAAAAACCAAATAAGAAAATAAATCAAATTGATTTTACTCAAATACATCATCCTAATCAAATTATATTGATAATATATATTTTTTATAAATTATTAAATCATTTATATCCGGATCCGGGTATAATACGGGTCGGAATACTATATTCCGTATCCGACCCGTTTTTTTGTTTGAAAAAACGGATCCGGATCCGGATAACGGAATTAAATCCCTACCCATACCCGAAAAAATTTCAGGGATCCGATCCGGATCCGGGTCTAGACCCGACCCGTTGACAGGCCTAGGGTCACCCATCCTAGTACTACTGTCGCCCAAGCACGCTTAACTTCGGAGTTCTGATGGGATCCGGTGCATTAGTGCTGGTATGATCGCACCCGCCATGTTCCTTTCGCTTTATTCTTTTAAACTGCCACGTCCTGTGAAGCAGTTTGGCTTTTCTGGACCCGAATTCATTCTAAGCGTCAATTCATGAATTTCCTCTCATCCTTTTATTTATTTACTTTTATATTTTTTTCTTGTTGCTTTGCACCTTTTTTTTCCCTCGTCGCACAACTCTCAATTATCCTGAAATTGATCCTTCACGCTTGCGCTTATGCATTTGCGCCGACAACTTTGACCGACGATCTGGGCTTCGATCCAGCTGTACCGTTCCTGACTTGTCTCGCGCCTTCAGATCCGCCTTCATGCTTCGATAAGAAGCAAAATATAAAGCAATCGTTCCGACGGAGCTAAATTACTACAGCATAAAGAACGAAGGGGAAATTTGGATTTCGAAACAAAAAAGGGAGGGGTGCAACACGAGGACTTCCCAGGGGGTCACCCATCCTAGTACTACTCTCGCCCAAGCACGCTTAACTTCGGAGTTCTGATGGGATCCGGTGCATTAGTGCTGGTATGATCGCACCCGCCATGTTCCTTTCGCTTTATTCTTTTAAACTGCCCCGTCCTGTGAAGCAGTGTGGCTTTTCTGGACCCGAATTCATTTTAAGCGTCAATTCAAGAATTTCCCCTCATCCTTTTATTTATTTACTTTTACATTTTTTTCTTGTTGATTTGCACCATTTTTTTTCCCTCGTCGCGCAAGTCTCAATTATCCTGAAATTGATCCTTCACGCTTGCGCTTATACATTTGCGCCGACAACTTTGACCGACGATCCGGGCTTCGATCCAGCCGTACCGTTCCTGACTTGTCTCGCGCCTTCAGATCCGCCTTCATGCTTCGATGAGAAGCAAAATATAAAGCAATCGTTCCGACGGAGCTAAATTACTACAGCATAAAGAACGAAGGGGAAATTTGGATTTCGAAACAAAAAAGGGAGGGGTGCAACACGAGGATTTCCCAGGGGGTCACCTAGGGGTGTCAACGGGCCGGGTCCGGGCCGGAATTCATTATTCCGGACCCGGACCCGGATCCGACCCGTTTACCCGACGGGTCTTTTATTCTGTGTTCCGGATCCGGACCCGGCGAGTCTCGGATCCGGGTCGGGTCTACCCGAACAAATTTGCCAAAATTTATAATTTCTAACAAAAAAGAGAAAAAGATATATTTGTAAACAAATTTCTAGCTAATGCAAAGAAAAAACCAAATAAGAAAATAAATCAAATTGATTTTACTCAAATACATCATCCTAATCAAATTATATTGATAATATATATTTTTTATAAATTATTAAATCATTTATATCCGGATCCGGGTCTAATACGGGTCGGAATACTATATTCCGTATCCGACCCGTTTTTTTGTTTGAAAAAACGGATCCGGATACGGATAACGGAATTAAATCCCTACCCATACCCGCAAAAATTTCAGGGATCCGATCCGGATCCGGGTTTAGACCCGACCCGTTGACCGGCCTAGGGTCACCCATCCTAGTACTACTGTCGCCCAAGCACGCTTAACTTCGAAGTTCTGATGGGATCCGGTGCATTAGTGCTAGTATGATCGCACCCACCATTTTCCTTTCGCTTTATTCTTTTAAACTGCCACGTCCTGTGAAGCAGTTTGGCTTTTCTGGATCCGAATTCATTCTAAGCGTCAATTCATGAATTTCCTCTCATCCTTTTATTTATTTACTTTTATATTTTTTTCTTGTTGCTTTGCACCTTTTTTTTCACTCGTCGCACAACTCTCAATTATCCTGAAATTGATCCTTCACGCTTGCACTTATACATTTGCGCCGACAACATTGACCGACGATCCGGGCTTCGATCCAGCCGTACCGTTCCTGACTTGTCTCGCGCCTTCAGATCCGCCTTCATGCTTCGATAAGAAGCAAAATAAAAAGCAATCGTTCCGACGGAGCTAAATTACTACAGCATAAAGAACGAAGGGGAAATTTGGATTTCGAAACAAAAAAGGGAGGGGTGCAACACGAGGACTTCCCAGGGGGTCACCCATCCTAGTACTACTCTCGCCCAAGCACGCTTAACTTCGGAGTTCTGATGGGATCCGGTGCATTAGTGCTGGTATGATCGCACCCGCCATGTTCCTTTCGCTTTATTCTTTTAAACTGCCCCGTCCTGTGAAGCAGTGTGGCTTTTCTGGACCCGAATTCATTTTAAGCGTCAATTCAAGAATTTCCCCTCATCCTTTTATTTATTTACTTTTACATTTTTTTCTTGTTGATTTGCACCATTTTTTTTTTCCCTCGTCGCGCAACTCTCAATTATCCTGAAATTGATCCTTCACGCTTGCGCTTATACATTTGCGCCGACAACTTTGACCGACGATCCGGGCTTCGATCCAGCCGTACCGTTCCTGACTTGTCTCGCGCCTTCAGATCCGCCTTCATGCTTCGATGAGAAGCAAAATATAAAGCAATCGTTCCGACGGAGCTAAATTACTACAGCATAAAGAACGAAGGGGAAATTTGGATTTCGAAACAAAAAAGGGAGGGGTGCAACACGAGGATTTCCCAGGGGGTCACCTAGGGGTGTCAACGGGCCGGGTCCGGGCCGGAATTCATTATTCCGGACCCGGACCCGGATCCGACCCGTTTACCCGACGGGTCTTTTATTCGGTGTTCCGGATCCGGACCCGGCGAGTCTCGGATCCGGGTCGGGTCTACCCGAACAAATTTGCCAAAATTTATAATTTCTAACAAAAAAGAGAAAAAGATATATTTGTAAACTAATTTCTAACTAATGCAAAGAAAAAACCAAATAAGAAAATAAATCAAATTGATTTTACTCAAATACATCATCCTAATCAAATTATATTGATAATATATATTTTTTACAAATTATTAAATCATTTATATCCGGATCCGGGTCTAATACGGGTCGGAATACTATATTCCGTATCCGACCCGTTTTTTTGTTTGAAAAAACGGATCCGGATCCGGATAACGGAATTAAATCCCTACCCATACCCGCAAAAATTTCAGGGATCCGATCCGGATCCGGGTGTAGACCCAACCCGTTGACCGGCCTAGGGTCACCCATCCTAGTACTACTGTCGCCCAAGCACGCTTAACTTCGAAGTTCTGATGGGATCCGGTGCATTAGTGCTGGTATGATCGCACCCGCCATGTTCCTTTCGCTTTATTCTTTTAAACTGCCCCGTCCTGTGAAGCAGTGTGGCTTTTCTGGACCCGAATTCATTTTAAGCGTCAATTCAAGAATTTCCCCTCATCCTTTTATTTATTTACTTTTACATTTTTTTCTTGTTGATTTGCACCATTTTTTTTCCCTCGTCGCGCAACTCTCAATTATCCTGAAATTGATCCTTCACGCTTGCGCTTATACATTTGCGCCGACAACTTTGACCGACGATCCGGGCTTCGATCCAGCCGTACCGTTCCTGACTTGTCTCGCGCCTTCAGATCCGCCTTCATGCTTCGATGAGAAGCAAAATATAAAGCAATCGTTCCGACGGAGCTAAATTACTACAGCATAAAGAACGAAGGGGAAATTTGGATTTCGAAACAAAAAAGGGAGGGGTGCAACACGAGGATTTCCCAGGGGGTCACCTAGGGGTGTCAACGGGCCGGGTCCGGGCCGGAATTCATTATTCCGGACCCGGACCCGGATCCGACCCGTTTACCCGACGGGTCTTTTATTCTGTGTTCCGGATCCGGACCCGGCGAGTCTCGGATCCGGGTCGGGTCTACCCGAACAAATTTGCCAAAATTTATAATTTCTAACAAAAAAGAGAAAAAGATATATTTGTAAACAAATTTCTAGCTAATGCAAAGAAAAAACCAAATAAGAAAATAAATCAAATTGATTTTACTCAAATACATCATCCTAATCAAATTATATTGATAATATATATTTTTTATAAATTATTAAATCATTTATATCCGGATCCGGGTCTAATACGGGTCGGAATACTATATTCCGTATCCGACCCGTTTTTTTGTTTGAAAAAACGGATTCGGATCCGGATAACGGAATTAAATCCCTACCCATACCCGAAAAAATTTCAGGGATCCGATCCGGATCCGGGTCTAGACCCGACCCGTTGACAGGCCTAGGGTCACCCATCCTAGTACTACTGTCGCCCAAGCACGCTTAACTTCGGAGTTCTGATGGGATCCGGTGCATTAGTGCTGGTATGATCGCACCCGCCATGTTCCTTTCGCTTTATTCTTTTAAACTGCCACGTCCTGTGAAGCAGTTTGGCTTTTCTGGACCCGAATTCATTCTAAGCGTCAATTCATGAATTTCCTCTCATCCTTTTATTTATTTACTTTTATATTTTTTTCTTGTTGCTTTGCACCTTTTTTTTCACTCGTCGCACAACTCTCAATTATCCTGAAATTGATCCTTCACGCTTGCGCTTATACATTTGCGCCGACAACATTGACCGACGATCCGGGCTTCGATCCAGCCGTACCGTTCCTGACTTGTCTCGCGCTTTCAGATCCGCCTTCATGCTTCGATAAGAAGCAAAATATAAAGCAATCGTTCCGACGGAGCTAAATTACTACAGCATAAAGAACGAAGGGGAAATTTGGATTTCGAAACAAAAAAGGGAGGGGTGCAACACGAGGACTTCCCAGGGGGTCACCCATCCTAGTACTACTCTCGCCCAAGCACGCTTAACTTCGGAGTTCTGATGGGATCCGGTGCATTAGTGCTGGTATGATCGCACCCGCCATGTTCCTTTCGCTTTATTCTTTTAAACTGCCCCGTCCTGTGAAGCAGTGTGGCTTTTCTGGACCCGAATTCATTTTAAGCGTCAATTCAAGAATTTCCCCTCATCCTTTTATTTATTTACTTTTACATTTTTTTCTTGTTGATTTGCACCATTTTTTTTTCCCTCGTCGCGCAACTCTCAATTATCCTGAAATTGATCCTTCACGCTTGCGCTTATACATTTGCGCCGACAACTTTGACCGACGATCCGGGCTTCGATCCAGCCGTACCGTTCCTGACTTGTCTCGCGCCTTCAGATCCGCCTTCATGCTTCGATGAGAAGCAAAATATAAAGCAATCGTTCCGACGGAGCTAAATTACTACAGCATAAAGAACGAAGGGGAAATTTGGATTTCGAAACAAAAAAGGGAGGGGTGCAACACGAGGATTTCCCAGGGGGTCACCTAGGGGTGTCAACGGGCCGGGTCCGGGCCGGAATTCATTATTCCGGACCCGGACCCGGATCCGACCCGTTTACCCGACGGGTCTTTTATTCGGTGTTCCGGATCCGGACCCGGCGAGTCTCGGATCCGGGTCGGGTCTACCCGAACAAATTTGCCAAAATTTATAATTTCTAACAAAAAAGAGAAAAAGATATATTTGTAAACTAATTTCTAACTAATGCAAAGAAAAAACCAAATAAGAAAATAAATCAAATTGATTTTACTCAAATACATCATCCTAATCAAATTATATTGATAATATATATTTTTTACAAATTATTAAATCATTTATATCCGGATCCGGGTCTAATACGGGTCGGAATACTATATTCCGTATCCGACCCGTTTTTTTGTTTGAAAAAACGGATCCGGATCCGGATAACGGAATTAAATCCCTACCCATACCCGCAAAAATTTCAGGGATCCGATCCGGATCCGGGTGTAGACCCAACCCGTTGACCGGCCTAGGGTCACCCATCCTAGTACTACTGTCGCCCAAGCACGCTTAACTTCGAAGTTCTGATGGGATCCGGTGCATTAGTGCTGGTATGATCGCACCCGCCATGTTCCTTTCGCTTTATTCTTTTAAACTGCCCCGTCCTGTGAAGCAGTGTGGCTTTTCTGGACCCGAATTCATTTTAAGCGTCAATTCAAGAATTTCCCCTCATCCTTTTATTTATTTACTTTTACATTTTTTTCTTGTTGATTTGCACCATTTTTTTTCCCTCGTCGCGCAACTCTCAATTATCCTGAAATTGATCCTTCACGCTTGCGCTTATACATTTGCGCCGACAACTTTGACCGACGATCCGGGCTTCGATCCAGCCGTACCGTTCCTGACTTGTCTCGCGCCTTCAGATCCGCCTTCATGCTTCGATGAGAAGCAAAATATAAAGCAATCGTTCCGACGGAGCTAAATTACTACAGCATAAAGAACGAAGGGGAAATTTGGATTTCGAAACAAAAAAGGGAGGGGTGCAACACGAGGATTTCCCAGGGGGTCACCTAGGGGTGTCAACGGGCCGGGTCCGGGCCGGAATTCATTATTCCGGACCCGGACCCGGATCCGACCCGTTTACCCGACGGGTCTTTTATTCTGTGTTCCGGATCCGGACCCGGCGAGTCTCGGATCCGGGTCGGGTCTACCCGAACAAATTTGCCAAAATTTATAATTTCTAACAAAAAAGAGAAAAAGATATATTTGTAAACAAATTTCTAGCTAATGCAAAGAAAAAACCAAATAAGAAAATAAATCAAATTGATTTTACTCAAATACATCATCCTAATCAAATTATATTGATAATATATATTTTTTATAAATTATTAAATCATTTATATCCGGATCCGGGTATAATACGGGTCGGAATACTATATTCCGTATCCGACCCGTTTTTTTGTTTGAAAAAACGGATCCGGATCCGGATAACGGAATTAAATCCCTACCCATACCCGAAAAAATTTCAGGGATCCGATCCGGATCCGGGTCTAGACCCGACCCGTTGACAGGCCTAGGGTCACCCATCCTAGTACTACTGTCGCCCAAGCACGCTTAACTTCGGAGTTCTGATGGGATCCGGTGCATTAGTGCTGGTATGATCGCACCCGCCATGTTCCTTTCGCTTTATTCTTTTAAACTGCCACGTCCTGTGAAGCAGTTTGGCTTTTCTGGACCCGAATTCATTCTAAGCGTCAATTCATGAATTTCCTCTCATCCTTTTATTTATTTACTTTTATATTTTTTTCTTGTTGCTTTGCACCTTTTTTTTCCCTCGTCGCACAACTCTCAATTATCCTGAAATTGATCCTTCACGCTTGCGCTTATGCATTTGCGCCGACAACTTTGACCGACGATCTGGGCTTCGATCCAGCTGTACCGTTCCTGACTTGTCTCGCGCCTTCAGATCCGCCTTCATGCTTCGATAAGAAGCAAAATATAAAGCAATCGTTCCGACGGAGCTAAATTACTACAGCATAAAGAACGAAGGGGAAATTTGGATTTCGAAACAAAAAAGGGAGGGGTGCAACACGAGGACTTCCCAGGGGGTCACCCATCCTAGTACTACTCTCGCCCAAGCACGCTTAACTTCGGAGTTCTGATGGGATCCGGTGCATTAGTGCTGGTATGATCGCACCCGCCATGTTCCTTTCGCTTTATTCTTTTAAACTGCCCCGTCCTGTGAAGCAGTGTGGCTTTTCTGGACCCGAATTCATTTTAAGCGTCAATTCAAGAATTTCCCCTCATCCTTTTATTTATTTACTTTTACATTTTTTTCTTGTTGATTTGCACCATTTTTTTTCCCTCGTCGCGCAACTCTCAATTATCCTGAAATTGATCCTTCACGCTTGCGCTTATACATTTGCGCCGACAACTTTGACCGACGATCCGGGCTTCGATCCAGCCGTACCGTTCCTGACTTGTCTCGCGCCTTCAGATCCGCCTTCATGCTTCGATGAGAAGCAAAATATAAAGCAATCGTTCCGACGGAGCTAAATTACTACAGCATAAAGAACGAAGGGGAAATTTGGATTTCGAAACAAAAAAGGGAGGGGTGCAACACGAGGATTTCCCAGGGGGTCACCTAGGGGTGTCAACGGGCCGGGTCCGGGCCGGAATTCATTATTCCGGACCCGGACCCGGATCCGACCCGTTTACCCGACGGGTCTTTTATTCTGTGTTCCGGATCCGGACCCGGCGAGTCTCGGATCCGGGTCGGGTCTACCCGAACAAATTTGCCAAAATTTATAATTTCTAACAAAAAAGAGAAAAAGATATATTTGTAAACAAATTTCTAGCTAATGCAAAGAAAAAACCAAATAAGAAAATAAATCAAATTGATTTTACTCAAATACATCATCCTAATCAAATTATATTGATAATATATATTTTTTATAAATTATTAAATCATTTATATCCGGATCCGGGTCTAATACGGGTCGGAATACTATATTCCGTATCCGACCCGTTTTTTTGTTTGAAAAAACGGATCCGGATACGGATAACGGAATTAAATCCCTACCCATACCCGCAAAAATTTCAGGGATCCGATCCGGATCCGGGTCTAGACCCGACCCGTTGACCGGCCTAGGGTCACCCATCCTAGTACTACTGTCGCCCAAGCACGCTTAACTTCGAAGTTCTGATGGGATCCGGTGCATTAGTGCTAGTATGATCGCACCCACCATTTTCCTTTCGCTTTATTCTTTTAAACTGCCACGTCCTGTGAAGCAGTTTGGCTTTTCTGGACCCGAATTCATTCTAAGCGTCAATTCATGAATTTCCTCTCATCCTTTTATTTATTTACTTTTATATTTTTTTCTTGTTGCTTTGCACCTTTTTTTTCACTCGTCGCACAACTCTCAATTATCCTGAAATTGATCCTTCACGCTTGCGCTTATACATTTGCGCCGACAACATTGACCGACGATCCGGGCTTCGATCCAGCCGTACCGTTCCTGACTTGTCTCGCGCCTTCAGATCCGCCTTCATGCTTCGATAAGAAGCAAAATAAAAAGCAATCGTTCCGACGGAGCTAAATTACTACAGCATAAAGAACGAAGGGGAAATTTGGATTTCGAAACAAAAAAGGGAGGGGTGCAACACGAGGACTTCCCAGGGGGTCACCCATCCTAGTACTACTCTCGCCCAAGCACGCTTAACTTCGGAGTTCTGATGGGATCCGGTGCATTAGTGCTGGTATGATCGCACCCGCCATGTTCCTTTCGCTTTATTCTTTTAAACTGCCCCGTCCTGTGAAGCAGTGTGGCTTTTCTGGACCCGAATTCATTTTAAGCGTCAATTCAAGAATTTCCCCTCATCCTTTTATTTATTTACTTTTACATTTTTTTCTTGTTGATTTGCACCATTTTTTTTTTCCCTCGTCGCGCAACTCTCAATTATCCTGAAATTGATCCTTCACGCTTGCGCTTATACATTTGCGCCGACAACTTTGACCGACGATCCGGGCTTCGATCCAGCCGTACCGTTCCTGACTTGTCTCGCGCCTTCAGATCCGCCTTCATGCTTCGATGAGAAGCAAAATATAAAGCAATCGTTCCGACGGAGCTAAATTACTACAGCATAAAGAACGAAGGGGAAATTTGGATTTCGAAACAAAAAAGGGAGGGGTGCAACACGAGGATTTCCCAGGGGGTCACCTAGGGGTGTCAACGGGCCGGGTCCGGGCCGGAATTCATTATTCCGGACCCGGACCCGGATCCGACCCGTTTACCCGACGGGTCTTTTATTCTGTGTTCCGGATCCGGACCCGGCGAGTCTCGGATCCGGGTCGGGTCTACCCGAACAAATTTGCCAAAATTTATAATTTCTAACAAAAAAGAGAAAAAGATATATTTGTAAACTAATTTCTAACTAATGCAAAGAAAAAACCAAATAAGAAAATAAATCAAATTGATTTTACTCAAATACATCATCCTAATCAAATTATATTGATAATATATATTTTTTATAAATTATTAAATCATTTATATCCGGATCCGGGTCTAATACGGGTCGGAATACTATATTCCGTATCCGACCCGTTTTTTTGTTTGAAAAAACGGATCCGGATCCGGATAACGGAATTAAATCCCTACCCATACCCGAAAAAATTTCAGGGATCCGATCCGGATCCGGGTCTAGACCCGACCCGTTGACAGGCCTAGGGTCACCCATCCTAGTACTACTGTCGCCCAAGCACGCTTAACTTCGGAGTTCTGATGGGATCCGGTGCATTAGTGCTGGTATGATCGCACCCGCCATGTTCCTTTCGCTTTATTCTTTTAAACTGCCACGTCCTGTGAAGCAGTTTGGCTTTTCTGGACCCGAATTCATTCTAAGCGTCAATTCATGAATTTCCTCTCATCCTTTTATTTATTTACTTTTATATTTTTTTCTTGTTGCTTTGCACCTTTTTTTTCCCTCGTCGCACAACTCTCAATTATCCTGAAATTGATCCTTCACGCTTGCGCTTATGCATTTGCGCCGACAACATTGACCGACGATCCGGGCTTCGATCCAGCCGTACCGTTCCTGACTTGTCTCGCGCCTTCAGATCCGCCTTCATGCTTCGATAAGAAGCAAAATATAAAGCAATCGTTCCGACGGAGCTAAATTACTACACCATAAAGAACGAAGGGGAAATTTGGATTTCGAAACAAAAAAGGGAGGGGTGCAACACGAGGACTTCCCAGGGGGTCACCCATCCTAGTACTACTCTCGCCCAAGCACGCTTAACTTCGGAGTTCTGATGGGATCCGGTGCATTAGTGCTGGTATGATCGCACCCGCCATGTTCCTTTCGCTTTATTCTTTTAAACTGCCCCGTCCTGTGAAGCAGTGTGGCTTTTCTGGACACGAATTCATTTTAAGCGTCAATTCAAGAATTTCCCCTCATCCTTTTATTTATTTACTTTTACATTTTTTTCTTGTTGATTTGCACCATTTTTTTTTCCCTCGTCGCGCAACTCTCAATTATCCTGAAATTGATCCTTCACGCTTGCGCTTATACATTTGCGCCGACAACTTTGACCGACGATCCGGGCTTCGATCCAGCCGTACCGTTCCTGACTTGTCTCGCGCCTTCAGATCCGCCTTCATGCTTCGATGAGAAGCAAAATATAAAGCAATCGTTCCGACGGAGCTAAATTACTACAGCATAAAGAACGAAGGGGAAATTTGGATTTCGAAACAAAAAAGGGAGGGGTGCAACACGAGGATTTCCCAGGGGGTCACCTAGGGGTGTCAACGGGCCGGGTCCGGGCCGGAATTCATTATTCCGGACCCGGACCCGGATCCGACCCGTTTACCCGACGGGTCTTTTATTCTGTGTTCCGGATCCGGACCCGGCGAGTCTCGGATCCGGGTCGGGTCTACCCGAACAAATTTGCCAAAATTTATAATTTCTAACAAAAAAGAGAAAAAGATATATTTGTAAACTAATTTCTAACTAATGCAAAGAAAAAACCAAATAAGAAAATAAATCAAATTGATTTTACTCAAATACATCATCCTAATCAAATTATATTGATAATATATATTTTTTATAAATTATTAAATCATTTATATCCGGATCCGGGTCTAATACGGGTCGGAATACTATATTCCGTATCCGACCCGTTTTTTTGTTTGAAAAAACGGATCCGGATCCGGATAACGGAATTAAATCCCTACCCATACCCGCAAAAATTTCAGGGATCCGATCCGGATCCGGGTCTAGACCCGACCCGTTGACAGGCCTAGGGTCACCCATCCTAGTACTACTGTCGCCCAAGCACGCTTAACTTCGGAGTTCTGATGGGATCCGGTGCATTAGTGCTGGTATGATCGCACCCGCCATGTTCCTTTCGCTTTATTCTTTTAAACTGCCACGTCCTGTGAAGCAGTTTGGCTTTTCTGGACCCGAATTCATTCTAAGCGTCAATTCATGAATTTCCTCTCATCCTTTTATTTATTTACTTTTATATTTTTTTCTTGTTGCTTTGCACCTTTTTTTTCCCTCGTCGCACAACTCTCAATTATCCTGAAATTGATCCTTCACGCTTGCGCTTATGCATTTGCGCCGACAACATTGACCGACGATCCGGGCTTCGATCCAGCCGTACCGTTCCTGACTTGTCTCGCGCCTTCAGATCCGCCTTCATGCTTCGATAAGAAGCAAAATATAAAGCAATCGTTCCGACGGAGCTAAATTACTACAGCATAAAGAACGAAGGGGAAATTTGGATTTCGAAACAAAAAAGGGAGGGGTGCAACACGAGGACTTCCCAGGGGGTCACCCATCCTAGTACTACTCTCGCCCAAGCACGCTTAACTTCGGAGTTCTGATGGGATCCGGTGCATTATCCTTTTATTTATTTACTTTTACATTTTTTTCTTGTTGATTTGCACCATTTTTTTTTCCCTCGTCGCGCAACTCTCAATTATCCTGAAATTGATCCTTCACGCTTGCGCTTATACATTTGCGCCGACAACTTTGACCGACGATCCGGGCTTCGATCCAGCCGTACCGTTCCTGACTTGTCTCGCGCCTTCAGATCCGCCTTCATGCTTCGATGAGAAGCAAAATATAAAGCAATCGTTCCGACGGAGCTAAATTACTACAGCATAAAGAACGAAGGGAAAATTTGGATTTCGAAACAAAAAAGGGAGGGGTGCAACACGAGGATTTCCCAGGGGGTCACCTAGGGGTGTCAACGGGCCGGGTCCGGGCCGGAATTCATTATTCCGGACCCGGACCCGGATCCGACCCGTTTACCCGACGGGTCTTTTATTCTGTGTTCCGGATCCGGACCCGGCGAGTCTCGGATCCGGGTCGGGTCTACCCGAACAAATTTGCCAAAATTTATAATTTCTAACAAAAAAGAGAAAAAGATATATTTGTAAACTAATTTCTAACTAATGCAAAGAAAAAACCAAATAAGAAAATAAATCAAATTGATTTTACTCAAATACATCATCCTAATCAAATTATATTGATAATATATATTTTTTACAAATTATTAAATCATTTATATCCGGATCCGGGTCTAATACGGGTCGGAATACTATATTCAGTATCCGACCCGTTTTTTTGTTTGAAAAAACGGATCCGGATCCGGATAACGGAATTAAATCCCTACCCATACCCGCAAAAATTTCAGGGATCCGATCCGGATCCGGGTGTAGACCCAACCCGTTGACCGGCCTAGGGTCACCCATCCTAGTACTACTGTCGCCCAAGCACGCTTAACTTCGAAGTTCTGATGGGATCCGGTGCATTAGTGCTGGTATGATCGCACCCGCCATGTTCCTTTCGCTTTATTCTTTTAAACTGCCCCGTCCTGTGAAGCAGTGTGGCTTTTCTGGACCCGAATTCATTTTAAGCGTCAATTCAAGAATTTCCCCTCATCCTTTTATTTATTTACTTTTACATTTTTTTCTTGTTGATTTGCACCATTTTTTTTCCCTCGTCGCGCAACTCTCAATTATCCTGAAATTGATCCTTCACGCTTGCGCTTATACATTTGCGCCGACAACTTTGACCGACGATCCGGGCTTCGATCCAGCCGTACCGTTCCTGACTTGTCTCGCGCCTTCAGATCCGCCTTCATGCTTCGATGAGAAGCAAAATATAAAGCAATCGTTCCGACGGAGCTAAATTACTACAGCATAAAGAACGAAGGGGAAATTTGGATTTCGAAACAAAAAAGGGAGGGGTGCAACACGAGGATTTCCCAGGGGGTCACCTAGGGGTGTCAACGGGCCGGGTCCGGGCCGGAATTCATTATTCCGGACCCGGACCCGGATCCGACCCGTTTACCCGACGGGTCTTTTATTCTGTGTTCCGGATCCGGACCCGGCGAGTCTCGGATCCGGGTCGGGTCTACCCGAACAAATTTGCCAAAATTTATAATTTCTAACAAAAAAGAGAAAAAGATATATTTGTAAACTAATTTCTAACTAATGCAAATAAAAAACCAAATAAGAAAATAAATCAAATTCATTTTACTCAAATACATGATCCTAATCAAATTATATTGATAATATATATTTTTTATAAATTATTAAATCATTTATATCCGGATCCGGGTCTAATACGGGTCGGAATACTATATTCCGTATCCGACCCGTTTTTTTGTTTGAAAAAACGGATCCGGATACGGATAACGGAATTAAATCCCTACCCATACCCGCAAAAATTTCAGGGATCCGATCCGGATCCGGGTCTAGACCCGACCCGTTGACCGGCCTAGGGTCACCCATCCTAGTACTACTGTCGCCCAAGCACGCTTAACTTCGAAGTTCTGATGGGATCCGGTGCATTAGTGCTGGTATGATCGCACCCGCCATGTTCCTTTCGCTTTATTCTTTTAAACTGCCACGTCCTGTGAAGCAGTTTGGCTTTTCTGGACCCGAATTCATTCTAAGCGTCAATTCATGAATTTCCTCTCATCCTTTTATTTATTTACTTTTATATTTTTTTCTTGTTGCTTTGCACCTTTTTTTTCACTCGTCGCACAACTCTCAATTATCCTGAAATTGATCCTTCACGCTTGCGCTTATACATTTGCGCCGACAACATTGACCGACGATCCGGGCTTCGATCCAGCCGTACCGTTCCTGACTTGTCTCGCGCCTTCAGATCCGCCTTCATGCTTCGATAAGAAGCAAAATAAAAAGCAATCGTTCCGACGGAGCTAAATTACTACAGCATAAAGAACGAAGGGGAAATTTGGATTTCGAAACAAAAAAGGGAGGGGTGCAACACGAGGACTTCCCAGGGGGTCACCCATCCTAGTACTACTCTCGCCCAAGCACGCTTAACTTCGGAGTTCTGATGGGATCCGGTGCATTAGTGCTGGTATGATCGCACCCGCCATGTTCCTTTCGCTTTATTCTTTTAAACTGCCCCGTCCTGTGAAGCAGTGTGGCTTTTCTGGACCCGAATTCATTTTAAGCGTCAATTCAAGAATTTCCCCTCATCCTTTTATTTATTTACTTTTACATTTTTTTCTTGTTGATTTGCACCATTTTTTTTCCCTCGTCGCGCAACTCTCAATTATCCTGAAATTGATCCTTCACGCTTGCGCTTATACATTTGCGCCGACAACTTTGACCGACGATCCGGGCTTCGATCCAGCCGTACCGTTCCTGACTTGTCTCGCGCCTTCAGATCCGCCTTCATGCTTCGATGAGAAGCAAAATATAAAGCAATCGTTCCGACGGAGCTAAATTACTACAGCATAAAGAACGAAGGGGAAATTTGGATTTCGAAACAAAAAAGGGAGGGGTGCAACACGAGGATTTCCCAGGGGGTCACCTAGGGGTGTCAACGGGCCGGGTCCGGGCCGGAATTCATTATTCCGGACCCGGACCCGGATCCGACCCGTTTACCCGACGGGTCTTTTATTCTGTGTTCCGGATCCGGACCCGGCGAGTCTCGGATCCGGGTCGGGTCTACCCGAACAAATTTGCCAAAATTTATAATTTCTAACAAAAAAGAGAAAAAGATATATTTGTAAACAAATTTCTAGCTAATGCAAAGAAAAAACCAAATAAGAAAATAAATCAAATTGATTTTACTCAAATACATCATCCTAATCAAATTATATTGATAATATATATTTTTTATAAATTATTAAATCATTTATATCCGGATCCGGGTCTAATACGGGTCGGAATACTATATTCCGTATCCGACCCGTTTTTTTGTTTGAAAAAACGGATCCGGATACGGATAACGGAATTAAATCCCTACCCATACCCGCAAAAATTTCAGGGATCCGATCCGGATCCGGGTCTAGACCCGACCCGTTGACCGGCCTAGGGTCACCCATCCTAGTACTACTGTCGCCCAAGCACGCTTAACTTCGAAGTTCTGATGGGATCCGGTGCATTAGTGCTAGTATGATCGCACCCACCATTTTCCTTTCGCTTTATTCTTTTAAACTGCCACGTCCTGTGAAGCAGTTTGGCTTTTCTGGACCCGAATTCATTCTAAGCGTCAATTCATGAATTTCCTCTCATCCTTTTATTTATTTACTTTTATATTTTTTTCTTGTTGCTTTGCACCTTTTTTTTCACTCGTCGCACAACTCTCAATTATCCTGAAATTGATCCTTCACGCTTGCGCTTATACATTTGCGCCGACAACATTGACCGACGATCCGGGCTTCGATCCAGCCGTACCGTTCCTGACTTGTCTCGCGCCTTCAGATCCGCCTTCATGCTTCGATAAGAAGCAAAATAAAAAGCAATCGTTCCGACGGAGCTAAATTACTACAGCATAAAGAACGAAGGGGAAATTTGGATTTCGAAACAAAAAAGGGAGGGGTGCAACACGAGGACTTCCCAGGGGGTCACCCATCCTAGTACTACTCTCGCCCAAGCACGCTTAACTTCGGAGTTCTGATGGGATCCGGTGCATTAGTGCTGGTATGATCGCACCCGCCATGTTCCTTTCGCTTTATTCTTTTAAACTGCCCCGTCCTGTGAAGCAGTGTGGCTTTTCTGGACCCGAATTCATTTTAAGCGTCAATTCAAGAATTTCCCCTCATCCTTTTATTTATTTACTTTTACATTTTTTTCTTGTTGATTTGCACCATTTTTTTTTTCCCTCGTCGCGCAACTCTCAATTATCCTGAAATTGATCCTTCACGCTTGCGCTTATACATTTGCGCCGACAACTTTGACCGACGATCCGGGCTTCGATCCAGCCGTACCGTTCCTGACTTGTCTCGCGCCTTCAGATCCGCCTTCATGCTTCGATGAGAAGCAAAATATAAAGCAATCGTTCCGACGGAGCTAAATTACTACAGCATAAAGAACGAAGGGGAAATTTGGATTTCGAAACAAAAAAGGGAGGGGTGCAACACGAGGATTTCCCAGGGGGTCACCTAGGGGTGTCAACGGGCCGGGTCCGGGCCGGAATTCATTATTCCGGACCCGGACCCGGATCCGACCCGTTTACCCGACGGGTCTTTTATTCTGTGTTCCGGATCCGGACCCGGCGAGTCTCGGATCCGGGTCGGGTCTACCCGAACAAATTTGCCAAAATTTATAATTTCTAACAAAAAAGAGAAAAAGATATATTTGTAAACTAATTTCTAACTAATGCAAAGAAAAAACCAAATAAGAAAATAAATCAAATTGATTTTACTCAAATACATCATCCTAATCAAATTATATTGATAATATATATTTTTTATAAATTATTAAATCATTTATATCCGGATCCGGGTCTAATACGGGTCGGAATACTATATTCCGTATCCGACCCGTTTTTTTGTTTGAAAAAACGGATCCGGATCCGGATAACGGAATTAAATCCCTACCCATACCCGAAAAAATTTCAGGGATCCGATCCGGATCCGGGTCTAGACCCGACCCGTTGACAGGCCTAGGGTCACCCATCCTAGTACTACTGTCGCCCAAGCACGCTTAACTTCGGAGTTCTGATGGGATCCGGTGCATTAGTGCTGGTATGATCGCACCCGCCATGTTCCTTTCGCTTTATTCTTTTAAACTGCCACGTCCTGTGAAGCAGTTTGGCTTTTCTGGACCCGAATTCATTCTAAGCGTCAATTCATGAATTTCCTCTCATCCTTTTATTTATTTACTTTTATATTTTTTTCTTGTTGCTTTGCACCTTTTTTTTCCCTCGTCGCACAACTCTCAATTATCCTGAAATTGATCCTTCACGCTTGCGCTTATGCATTTGCGCCGACAACATTGACCGACGATCCGGGCTTCGATCCAGCCGTACCGTTCCTGACTTGTCTCGCGCCTTCAGATCCGCCTTCATGCTTCGATAAGAAGCAAAATATAAAGCAATCGTTCCGACGGAGCTAAATTACTACACCATAAAGAACGAAGGGGAAATTTGGATTTCGAAACAAAAAAGGGAGGGGTGCAACACGAGGACTTCCCAGGGGGTCACCCATCCTAGTACTACTCTCGCCCAAGCACGCTTAACTTCGGAGTTCTGATGGGATCCGGTGCATTAGTGCTGGTATGATCGCACCCGCCATGTTCCTTTCGCTTTATTCTTTTAAACTGCCCCGTCCTGTGAAGCAGTGTGGCTTTTCTGGACACGAATTCATTTTAAGCGTCAATTCAAGAATTTCCCCTCATCCTTTTATTTATTTACTTTTACATTTTTTTCTTGTTGATTTGCACCATTTTTTTTCCCTCGTCGCGCAACTCTCAATTATCCTGAAATTGATCCTTCACGCTTGCGCTTATACATTTGCGCCGACAACTTTGACCGACGATCCGGGCTTCGATCCAGCCGTACCGTTCCTGACTTGTCTCGCGCCTTCAGATCCGCCTTCATGCTTCGATGAGAAGCAAAATATAAAGCAATCGTTCCGACGGAGCTAAATTACTACAGCATAAAGAACGAAGGGGAAATTTGGATTTCGAAACAAAAAAGGGAGGGGTGCAACACGAGGATTTCCCAGGGGGTCACCTAGGGGTGTCAACGGGCCGGGTCCGGGCCGGAATTCATTATTCCGGACCCGGACCCGGATCCGACCCGTTTACCCGACGGGTCTTTTATTCTGTGTTCCGGATCCGGACCCGGCGAGTCTCGGATCCGGGTCGGGTCTACCCGAACAAATTTGCCAAAATTTATAATTTCTAACAAAAAAGAGAAAAAGATATATTTGTAAACTAATTTCTAACTAATGCAAAGAAAAAACCAAATAAGAAAATAAATCAAATTGATTTTACTCAAATACATCATCCTAATCAAATTATATTGATAATATATATTTTTTATAAATTATTAAATCATTTATATCCGGATCCGGGTCTAATACGGGTCGGAATACTATATTCCGTATCCGACCCGTTTTTTTGTTTGAAAAAACGGATCCGGATCCGGATAACGGAATTAAATCCCTACCCATACCCGCAAAAATTTCAGGGATCCGATCCGGATCCGGGTCTAGACCCGACCCGTTGACAGGCCTAGGGTCACCCATCCTAGTACTACTGTCGCCCAAGCACGCTTAACTTCGGAGTTCTGATGGGATCCGGTGCATTAGTGCTGGTATGATCGCACCCGCCATGTTCCTTTCGCTTTATTCTTTTAAACTGCCACGTCCTGTGAAGCAGTTTGGCTTTTCTGGACCCGAATTCATTCTAAGCGTCAATTCATGAATTTCCTCTCATCCTTTTATTTATTTACTTTTATATTTTTTTCTTGTTGCTTTGCACCTTTTTTTTCCCTCGTCGCACAACTCTCAATTATCCTGAAATTGATCCTTCACGCTTGCGCTTATGCATTTGCGCCGACAACATTGACCGACGATCCGGGCTTCGATCCAGCCGTACCGTTCCTGACTTGTCTCGCGCCTTCAGATCCGCCTTCATGCTTCGATAAGAAGCAAAATATAAAGCAATCGTTCCGACGGAGCTAAATTACTACAGCATAAAGAACGAAGGGGAAATTTGGATTTCGAAACAAAAAAGGGAGGGGTGCAACACGAGGACTTCCCAGGGGGTCACCCATCCTAGTACTACTCTCGCCCAAGCACGCTTAACTTCGGAGTTCTGATGGGATCCGGTGCATTAGTGCTGGTATGATCGCACCCGCCATGTTCCTTTCGCTTTATTCTTTTAAACTGCCCCGTCCTGTGAAGCAGTGTGGCTTTTCTGGACACGAATTCATTTTAAGCGTCAATTCAAGAATTTCCCCTCATCCTTTTATTTATTTACTTTTACATTTTTTTCTTGTTGATTTGCACCATTTTTTTTTCCCTCGTCGCGCAACTCTCAATTATCCTGAAATTGATCCTTCACGCTTGCGCTTATACATTTGCGCCGACAACTTTGACCGACGATCCGGGCTTCGATCCAGCCGTACCGTTCCTGACTTGTCTCGCGCCTTCAGATCCGCCTTCATGCTTCGATGAGAAGCAAAATATAAAGCAATCGTTCCGACGGAGCTAAATTACTACAGCATAAAGAACGAAGGGAAAATTTGGATTTCGAAACAAAAAAGGGAGGGGTGCAACACGAGGATTTCCCAGGGGGTCACCTAGGGGTGTCAACGGGCCGGGTCCGGGCCGGAATTCATTATTCCGGACCCGGACCCGGATCCGACCCGTTTACCCGACGGGTCTTTTATTCTGTGTTCCGGATCCGGACCCGGCGAGTCTCGGATCCGGGTCGGGTCTACCCGAACAAATTTGCCAAAATTTATAATTTCTAACAAAAAAGAGAAAAAGATATATTTGTAAACTAATTTCTAACTAATGCAAAGAAAAAACCAAATAAGAAAATAAATCAAATTGATTTTACTCAAATACATCATCCTAATCAAATTATATTGATAATATATATTTTTTACAAATTATTAAATCATTTATATCCGGATCCGGGTCTAATACGGGTCGGAATACTATATTCAGTATCCGACCCGTTTTTTTGTTTGAAAAAACGGATCCGGATCCGGATAACGGAATTAAATCCCTACCCATACCCGCAAAAATTTCAGGGATCCGATCCGGATCCGGGTGTAGACCCAACCCGTTGACCGGCCTAGGGTCACCCATCCTAGTACTACTGTCGCCCAAGCACGCTTAACTTCGAAGTTCTGATGGGATCCGGTGCATTAGTGCTGGTATGATCGCACCCGCCATGTTCCTTTCGCTTTATTCTTTTAAACTGCCCCGTCCTGTGAAGCAGTGTGGCTTTTCTGGACCCGAATTCATTTTAAGCGTCAATTCAAGAATTTCCCCTCATCCTTTTATTTATTTACTTTTACATTTTTTTCTTGTTGATTTGCACCATTTTTTTTCCCTCGTCGCGCAACTCTCAATTATCCTGAAATTGATCCTTCACGCTTGCGCTTATACATTTGCGCCGACAACTTTGACCGACGATCCGGGCTTCGATCCAGCCGTACCGTTCCTGACTTGTCTCGCGCCTTCAGATCCGCCTTCATGCTTCGATGAGAAGCAAAATATAAAGCAATCGTTCCGACGGAGCTAAATTACTACAGCATAAAGAACGAAGGGGAAATTTGGATTTCGAAACAAAAAAGGGAGGGGTGCAACACGAGGATTTCCCAGGGGGTCACCTAGGGGTGTCAACGGGCCGGGTCCGGGCCGGAATTCATTATTCCGGACCCGGACCCGGATCCGACCCGTTTACCCGACGGGTCTTTTATTCTGTGTTCCGGATCCGGACCCGGCGAGTCTCGGATCCGGGTCGGGTCTACCCGAACAAATTTGCCAAAATTTATAATTTCTAACAAAAAAGAGAAAAAGATATATTTGTAAACTAATTTCTAACTAATGCAAATAAAAAACCAAATAAGAAAATAAATCAAATTCATTTTACTCAAATACATGATCCTAATCAAATTATATTGATAATATATATTTTTTATAAATTATTAAATCATTTATATCCGGATCCGGGTCTAATACGGGTCGGAATACTATATTCCGTATCCGACCCGTTTTTTTGTTTGAAAAAACGGATCCGGATACGGATAACGGAATTAAATCCCTACCCATACCCGCAAAAATTTCAGGGATCCGATCCGGATCCGGGTCTAGACCCGACCCGTTGACCGGCCTAGGGTCACCCATCCTAGTACTACTGTCGCCCAAGCACGCTTAACTTCGAAGTTCTGATGGGATCCGGTGCATTAGTGCTGGTATGATCGCACCCGCCATGTTCCTTTCGCTTTATTCTTTTAAACTGCCACGTCCTGTGAAGCAGTTTGGCTTTTCTGGACCCGAATTCATTCTAAGCGTCAATTCATGAATTTCCTCTCATCCTTTTATTTATTTACTTTTATATTTTTTTCTTGTTGCTTTGCACCTTTTTTTTCACTCGTCGCACAACTCTCAATTATCCTGAAATTGATCCTTCACGCTTGCGCTTATACATTTGCGCCGACAACATTGACCGACGATCCGGGCTTCGATCCAGCCGTACCGTTCCTGACTTGTCTCGCGCCTTCAGATCCGCCTTCATGCTTCGATAAGAAGCAAAATAAAAAGCAATCGTTCCGACGGAGCTAAATTACTACAGCATAAAGAACGAAGGGGAAATTTGGATTTCGAAACAAAAAAGGGAGGGGTGCAACACGAGGACTTCCCAGGGGGTCACCCATCCTAGTACTACTCTCGCCCAAGCACGCTTAACTTCGGAGTTCTGATGGGATCCGGTGCATTAGTGCTGGTATGATCGCACCCGCCATGTTCCTTTCGCTTTATTCTTTTAAACTGCCCCGTCCTGTGAAGCAGTGTGGCTTTTCTGGACCCGAATTCATTTTAAGCGTCAATTCAAGAATTTCCCCTCATCCTTTTATTTATTTACTTTTACATTTTTTTCTTGTTGATTTGCACCATTTTTTTTCCCTCGTCGCGCAAGTCTCAATTATCCTGAAATTGATCCTTCACGCTTGCGCTTATACATTTGCGCCGACAACTTTGACCGACGATCCGGGCTTCGATCCAGCCGTACCGTTCCTGACTTGTCTCGCGCCTTCAGATCCGCCTTCATGCTTCGATGAGAAGCAAAATATAAAGCAATCGTTCCGACGGAGCTAAATTACTACAGCATAAAGAACGAAGGGGAAATTTGGATTTCGAAACAAAAAAGGGAGGGGTGCAACACGAGGATTTCCCAGGGGGTCACCTAGGGGTGTCAACGGGCCGGGTCCGGGCCGGAATTCATTATTCCGGACCCGGACCCGGATCCGACCCGTTTACCCGACGGGTCTTTTATTCTGTGTTCCGGATCCGGACCCGGCGAGTCTCGGATCCGGGTCGGGTCTACCCGAACAAATTTGCCAAAATTTATAATTTCTAACAAAAAAGAGAAAAAGATATATTTGTAAACTAATTTCTAACTAATGCAAAGAAAAAACCAAATAAGAAAATAAATCAAATTGATTTTACTCAAATACATCATCCTAATCAAATTATATTGATAATATATATTTTTTACAAATTATTAAATCATTTATATCCGGATCCGGGTCTAATACGGGTCGGAATACTATATTCAGTATCCGACCCGTTTTTTTGTTTGAAAAAACGGATCCGGATCCGGATAACGGAATTAAATCCCTACCCATACCCGCAAAAATTTCAGGGATCCGATCCGGATCCGGGTGTAGACCCAACCCGTTGACCGGCCTAGGGTCACCCATCCTAGTACTACTGTCGCCCAAGCACGCTTAACTTCGAAGTTCTGATGGGATCCGGTGCATTAGTGCTGGTATGATCGCACCCGCCATGTTCCTTTCGCTTTATTCTTTTAAACTGCCCCGTCCTGTGAAGCAGTGTGGCTTTTCTGGACCCGAATTCATTTTAAGCGTCAATTCAAGAATTTCCCCTCATCCTTTTATTTATTTACTTTTACATTTTTTTCTTGTTGATTTGCACCATTTTTTTTCCCTCGTCGCGCAACTCTCAATTATCCTGAAATTGATCCTTCACGCTTGCGCTTATACATTTGCGCCGACAACTTTGACCGACGATCCGGGCTTCGATCCAGCCGTACCGTTCCTGACTTGTCTCGCGCCTTCAGATCCGCCTTCATGCTTCGATGAGAAGCAAAATATAAAGCAATCGTTCCGACGGAGCTAAATTACTACAGCATAAAGAACGAAGGGGAAATTTGGATTTCGAAACAAAAAAGGGAGGGGTGCAACACGAGGATTTCCCAGGGGGTCACCTAGGGGTGTCAACGGGCCGGGTCCGGGCCGGAATTCATTATTCCGGACCCGGACCCGGATCCGACCCGTTTACCCGACGGGTCTTTTATTCTGTGTTCCGGATCCGGACCCGGCGAGTCTCGGATCCGGGTCGGGTCTACCCGAACAAATTTGCCAAAATTTATAATTTCTAACAAAAAAGAGAAAAAGATATATTTGTAAACTAATTTCTAACTAATGCAAAGAAAAAACCAAATAAGAAAATAAATCAAATTGATTTTACTCAAATACATCATCCTAATCAAATTATATTGATAATATATATTTTTTATAAATTATTAAATCATTTATATCCGGATCCGGGTCTAATACGGGTCGGAATACTATATTCCGTATCCGACCCGTTTTTTTGTTTGAAAAAACGGATCCGGATCCGGATAACGGAATTAAATCCCTACCCATACCCGAAAAAATTTCAGGGATCCGATCCGGATCCGGGTCTAGACCCGACCCGTTGACAGGCCTAGGGTCACCCATCCTAGTACTACTGTCGCCCAAGCACGCTTAACTTCGGAGTTCTGATGGGATCCGGTGCATTAGTGCTGGTATGATCGCACCCGCCATGTTCCTTTCGCTTTATTCTTTTAAACTGCCACGTCCTGTGAAGCAGTTTGGCTTTTCTGGACCCGAATTCATTCTAAGCGTCAATTCATGAATTTCCTCTCATCCTTTTATTTATTTACTTTTATATTTTTTTCTTGTTGCTTTGCACCTTTTTTTTCACTCGTCGCACAACTCTCAATTATCCTGAAATTGATCCTTCACGCTTGCGCTTATACATTTGCGCCGACAACATTGACCGACGATCCGGGCTTCGATCCAGCCGTACCGTTCCTGACTTGTCTCGCGCCTTCAGATCCGCCTTCATGCTTCGATAAGAAGCAAAATAAAAAGCAATCGTTCCGACGGAGCTAAATTACTACAGCATAAAGAACGAAGGGGAAATTTGGATTTCGAAACAAAAAAGGGAGGGGTGCAACACGAGGACTTCCCAGGGGGTCACCCATCCTAGTACTACTCTCGCCCAAGCACGCTTAACTTCGGAGTTCTGATGGGATCCGGTGCATTAGTGCTGGTATGATCGCACCCGCCATGTTCCTTTCGCTTTATTCTTTTAAACTGCCCCGTCCTGTGAAGCAGTGTGGCTTTTCTGGACCCGAATTCATTTTAAGCGTCAATTCAAGAATTTCCCCTCATCCTTTTATTTATTTACTTTTACATTTTTTTCTTGTTGATTTGCACCATTTTTTTTTTCCCTCGTCGCGCAACTCTCAATTATCCTGAAATTGATCCTTCACGCTTGCGCTTATACATTTGCGCCGACAACTTTGACCGACGATCCGGGCTTCGATCCAGCCGTACCGTTCCTGACTTGTCTCGCGCCTTCAGATCCGCCTTCATGCTTCGATGAGAAGCAAAATATAAAGCAATCGTTCCGACGGAGCTAAATTACTACAGCATAAAGAACGAAGGGGAAATTTGGATTTCGAAACAAAAAAGGGAGGGGTGCAACACGAGGATTTCCCAGGGGGTCACCTAGGGGTGTCAACGGGCCGGGTCCGGGCCGGAATTCATTATTCCGGACCCGGACCCGGATCCGACCCGTTTACCCGACGGGTCTTTTATTCTGTGTTCCGGATCCGGACCCGGCGAGTCTCGGATCCGGGTCGGGTCTACCCGAACAAATTTGCCAAAATTTATAATTTCTAACAAAAAAGAGAAAAAGATATATTTGTAAACTAATTTCTAACTAATGCAAAGAAAAAACCAAATAAGAAAATAAATCAAATTGATTTTACTCAAATACATCATCCTAATCAAATTATATTGATAATATATATTTTTTATAAATTATTAAATCATTTATATCCGGATCCGGGTCTAATACGGGTCGGAATACTATATTCCGTATCCGACCCGTTTTTTTGTTTGAAAAAACGGATCCGGATCCGGATAACGGAATTAAATCCCTACCCATACCCGAAAAAATTTCAGGGATCCGATCCGGATCCGGGTCTAGACCCGACCCGTTGACAGGCCTAGGGTCACCCATCCTAGTACTACTGTCGCCCAAGCACGCTTAACTTCGGAGTTCTGATGGGATCCGGTGCATTAGTGCTGGTATGATCGCACCCGCCATGTTCCTTTCGCTTTATTCTTTTAAACTGCCACGTCCTGTGAAGCAGTTTGGCTTTTCTGGACCCGAATTCATTCTAAGCGTCAATTCATGAATTTCCTCTCATCCTTTTATTTATTTACTTTTATATTTTTTTCTTGTTGCTTTGCACCTTTTTTTTCCCTCGTCGCACAACTCTCAATTATCCTGAAATTGATCCTTCACGCTTGCGCTTATGCATTTGCGCCGACAACATTGACCGACGATCCGGGCTTCGATCCAGCCGTACCGTTCCTGACTTGTCTCGCGCCTTCAGATCCGCCTTCATGCTTCGATAAGAAGCAAAATATAAAGCAATCGTTCCGACGGAGCTAAATTACTACAGCATAAAGAACGAAGGGGAAATTTGGATTTCGAAACAAAAAAGGGAGGGGTGCAACACGAGGACTTCCCAGGGGGTCACCCATCCTAGTACTACTCTCGCCCAAGCACGCTTAACTTCGGAGTTCTGATGGGATCCGGTGCATTAGTGCTGGTATGATCGCACCCGCCATGTTCCTTTCGCTTTATTCTTTTAAACTGCCCCGTCCTGTGAAGCAGTGTGGCTTTTCTGGACCCGAATTCATTTTAAGCGTCAATTCAAGAATTTCCCCTCATCCTTTTATTTATTTACTTTTACATTTTTTTCTTGTTGATTTGCACCATTTTTTTTTCCCTCGTCGCGCAACTCTCAATTATCCTGAAATTGATCCTTCACGCTTGCGCTTATACATTTGCGCCGACAACTTTGACCGACGATCCGGGCTTCGATCCAGCCGTACCGTTCCTGACTTGTCTCGCGCCTTCAGATCCGCCTTCATGCTTCGATGAGAAGCAAAATATAAAGCAATCGTTCCGACGGAGCTAAATTACTACAGCATAAAGAACGAAGGGGAAATTTGGATTTCGAAACAAAAAAGGGAGGGGTGCAACACGAGGATTTCCCAGGGGGTCACCTAGGGGTGTCAACGGGCCGGGTCCGGGCCGGAATTCATTATTCCGGACCCGGACCCGGATCCGACCCGTTTACCCGACGGGTCTTTTATTCTGTGTTCCGGATCCGGACCCGGCGAGTCTCGGATCCGGGTCGGGTCTACCCGAACAAATTTGCCAAAATTTATAATTTCTAACAAAAAAGAGAAAAAGATATATTTGTAAACTAATTTCTAACTAATGCAAAGAAAAAACCAAATAAGAAAATAAATCAAATTGATTTTACTCAAATACATCATCCTAATCAAATTATATTGATAATATATATTTTTTATAAATTATTAAATCATTTATATCCGGATCCGGGTCTAATACGGGTCGGAATACTATATTCCGTATCCGACCCGTTTTTTTGTTTGAAAAAACGGATCCGGATCCGGATAACGGAATTAAATCCCTACCCATACCCGAAAAAATTTCAGGGATCCGATCCGGATCCGGGTCTAGACCCGACCCGTTGACAGGCCTAGGGTCACCCATCCTAGTACTACTGTCGCCCAAGCACGCTTAACTTCGGAGTTCTGATGGGATCCGGTGCATTAGTGCTGGTATGATCGCACCCGCCATGTTCCTTTCGCTTTATTCTTTTAAACTGCCACGTCCTGTGAAGCAGTTTGGCTTTTCTGGACCCGAATTCATTCTAAGCGTCAATTCATGAATTTCCTCTCATCCTTTTATTTATTTACTTTTATATTTTTTTCTTGTTGCTTTGCACCTTTTTTTTCCCTCGTCGCACAACTCTCAATTATCCTGAAATTGATCCTTCACGCTTGCGCTTATGCATTTGCGCCGACAACATTGACCGACGATCCGGGCTTCGATCCAGCCGTACCGTTCCTGACTTGTCTCGCGCCTTCAGATCCGCCTTCATGCTTCGATAAGAAGCAAAATATAAAGCAATCGTTCCGACGGAGCTAAATTACTACAGCATAAAGAACGAAGGGGAAATTTGGATTTCGAAACAAAAAAGGGAGGGGTGCAACACGAGGACTTCCCAGGGGGTCACCCATCCTAGTACTACTCTCGCCCAAGCACGCTTAACTTCGGAGTTCTGATGGGATCCGGTGCATTAGTGCTGGTATGATCGCACCCGCCATGTTCCTTTCGCTTTATTCTTTTAAACTGCCCCGTCCTGTGAAGCAGTGTGGCTTTTCTGGACCCGAATTCATTTTAAGCGTCAATTCAAGAATTTCCCCTCATCCTTTTATTTATTTACTTTTACATTTTTTTCTTGTTGATTTGCACCATTTTTTTTTCCCTCGTCGCGCAACTCTCAATTATCCTGAAATTGATCCTTCACGCTTGCGCTTATACATTTGCGCCGACAACTTTGACCGACGATCCGGGCTTCGATCCAGCCGTACCGTTCCTGACTTGTCTCGCGCCTTCAGATCCGCCTTCATGCTTCGATGAGAAGCAAAATATAAAGCAATCGTTCCGACGGAGCTAAATTACTACAGCATAAAGAACGAAGGGGAAATTTGGATTTCGAAACAAAAAAGGGAGGGGTGCAACACGAGGATTTCCCAGGGGGTCACCTAGGGGTGTCAACGGGCCGGGTCCGGGCCGGAATTCATTATTCCGGACCCGGACCCGGATCCGACCCGTTTACCCGACGGGTCTTTTATTCTGTGTTCCGGATCCGGACCCGGCGAGTCTCGGATCCGGGTCGGGTCTACCCGAACAAATTTGCCAAAATTTATAATTTCTAACAAAAAAGAGAAAAAGATATATTTGTAAACAAATTTCTAGCTAATGCAAAGAAAAAACCAAATAAGAAAATAAATCAAATTGATTTTACTCAAATACATCATCCTAATCAAATTATATTGATAATATATATTTTTTATAAATTATTAAATCATTTATATCCGGATCCGGGTCTAATACGGGTCGGAATACTATATTCCGTATCCGACCCGTTTTTTTGTTTGAAAAAACGGATCCGGATACGGATAACGGAATTAAATCCCTACCCATACCCGCAAAAATTTCAGGGATCCGATCCGGATCCGGGTCTAGACCCGACCCGTTGACCGGCCTAGGGTCACCCATCCTAGTACTACTGTCGCCCAAGCACGCTTAACTTCGAAGTTCTGATGGGATCCGGTGCATTAGTGCTAGTATGATCGCACCCACCATTTTCCTTTCGCTTTATTCTTTTAAACTGCCACGTCCTGTGAAGCAGTTTGGCTTTTCTGGACCCGAATTCATTCTAAGCGTCAATTCATGAATTTCCTCTCATCCTTTTATTTATTTCCTTTTATATTTTTTTCTTGTTGCTTTGCACCTTTTTTTTCACTCGTCGCACAACTCTCAATTATCCTGAAATTGATCCTTCACGCTTGCGCTTATACATTTGCGCCGACAACATTGACCGACGATCCGGGCTTCGATCCAGCCGTACCGTTCCTGACTTGTCTCGCGCCTTCAGATCCGCCTTCATTCTTCGATAAGAAGCAAAATATAAAGCAATCGTTCCGACGGAGCTAAATTACTACAGCATAAAGAACGAAGGGGAAATTTGGATTTCGAAACAAAAAAGGGAGGGGTGCAACACGAGGACTTCCCAGGGGGTCACCCATCCTAGTACTACTCTCGCCCAAGCACGCTTAACTTCGGAGTTCTGATGGGATCCGGTGCATTAGTGCTGGTATGATCGCACCCGCCATGTTCCTTTCGCTTTATTCTTTTAAACTGCCCCGTCCTGTGAAGCAGTGTGGCTTTTCTGGACCCGAATTCATTTTAAGCGTCAATTCAAGAATTTCCCCTCATCCTTTTATTTATTTACTTTTACATTTTTTTCTTGTTGATTTGCACCATTTTTTTTTTCCCTCGTCGCGCAACTCTCAATTATCCTGAAATTGATCCTTCACGCTTGCGCTTATACATTTGCGCCGACAACTTTGACCGACGATCCGGGCTTCGATCCAGCCGTACCGTTCCTGACTTGTCTCGCGCCTTCAGATCCGCCTTCATGCTTCGATGAGAAGCAAAATATAAAGCAATCGTTCCGACGGAGCTAAATTACTACAGCATAAAGAACGAAGGGGAAATTTGGATTTCGAAACAAAAAAGGGAGGGGTGCAACACGAGGATTTCCCAGGGGGTCACCTAGGGGTGTCAACGGGCCGGGTCCGGGCCGGAATTCATTATTCCGGACCCGGACCCGGATCCGACCCGTTTACCCGACGGGTCTTTTATTCTGTGTTCCGGATCCGGACCCGGCGAGTCTCGGATCCGGGTCGGGTCTACCCGAACAAATTTGCCAAAATTTATAATTTCTAACAAAAAAGAGAAAAAGATATATTTGTAAACTAATTTCTAGCTAATGCAAAGAAAAAACCAAATAAGAAAATAAATCAAATTGATTTTACTCAAATACATCATCCTAATCAAATTATATTGATAATATATATTTTTTATAAATTATTAAATCATTTATATCCGGATCCGGGTCTAATACGGGTCGGAATACTATATTCCGTATCCGACCCGTTTTTTTGTTTGAAAAAACGGATCCGGATCCGGATAACGGAATTAAATCCCTACCCATACCCGAAAAAATTTCAGGGATCCGATCCGGATCCGGGTCTAGACCCGACCCGTTGACAGGCCTAGGGTCACCCATCCTAGTACTACTGTCGCCCAAGCACGCTTAACTTCGGAGTTCTGATGGGATCCGGTGCATTAGTGCTGGTATGATCGCACCCGCCATGTTCCTTTCGCTTTATTCTTTTAAACTGCCACGTCCTATGAAGCAGTTTGGCTTTTCTGGACCCGAATTCATTCTAAGCGTCAATTCATGAATTTCCTCTCATCCTTTTATTTATTTACTTTTATATTTTTTTCTTGTTGCTTTGCACCTTTTTTTTCCCTCGTCGCACAACTCTCAATTATCCTGAAATTGATCCTTCACGCTTGCGCTTATGCATTTGCGCCGACAACTTTGACCGACGATCCGGGCTTCGATCCAGCCGTACCGTTCCTGACTTGTCTCGCGCCTTCAGATCCGCCTTCATGCTTCGATAAGAAGCAAAATATAAAGCAATCGTTCCGACGGAGCTAAATTACTACAGCATAAAGAACGAAGGGGAAATTTGGATTTCGAAACAAAAAAGGGAGGGGTGCAACACGAGGACTTCCCAGGGGGTCACCCATCCTAGTACTACTCTCGCCCAAGCACGCTTAACTTCGGAGTTCTGATGGGATCCGGTGCATTAGTGCTGGTATGATCGCACCCGCCATGTTCCTTTCGCTTTATTCTTTTAAACTGCCCCGTCCTGTGAAGCAGTGTGGCTTTTCTGGACCCGAATTCATTTTAAGCGTCAATTCAAGAATTTCCCCTCATCCTTTTATTTATTTACTTTTACATTTTTTTCTTGTTGATTTGCACCATTTTTTTTTCCCTCGTCGCGCAACTCTCAATTATCCTGAAATTGATCCTTCACGCTTGCGCTTATACATTTGCGCCGACAACTTTGACCGACGATCCGGGCTTCGATCCAGCCGTACCGTTCCTGACTTGTCTCGCGCCTTCAGATCCGCCTTCATGCTTCGATGAGAAGCAAAATATAAAGCAATCGTTCCGACGGAGCTAAATTACTACAGCATAAAGAACGAAGGGGAAATTTGGATTTCGAAACAAAAAAGGGAGGGGTGCAACACGAGGATTTCCCAGGGGGTCACCTAGGGGTGTCAACGGGCCGGGTCCGGGCCGGAATTCATTATTCCGGACCCGGACCCG
The DNA here is from genome assembly GCF_036785885.1 of Coffea arabica. Taxonomy (NCBI): domain Eukaryota; kingdom Viridiplantae; phylum Streptophyta; class Magnoliopsida; order Gentianales; family Rubiaceae; genus Coffea; species Coffea arabica. Next base: position 22,017,882 of record NC_092330.1, read on the forward strand.
GATCCGACCCGTTTACCCGACGGGTCTTTTATTCTGTGTTCCGGATCCGGACCCGGCGAGTCTCGGATCCGGGTCGGGTCTACCCGAACAAATTTGCCAAAATTTATAATTTCTAACAAAAAAGAGAAAAAGATATATTTGTAAACAAATTTCTAGCTAATGCAAAGAAAAAACCAAATAAGAAAATAAATCAAATTGATTTTACTCAAATACATCATCCTAATCAAATTATATTGATAATATATATTTTTTATAAATTATTAAATCATTTATATCCGGATCCGGGTATAATACGGGTCGGAATACTATATTCCGTATCCGACCCGTTTTTTTGTTTGAAAAAACGGATCCGGATCCGGATAACGGAATTAAATCCCTACCCATACCCGAAAAAATTTCAGGGATCCGATCCGGATCCGGGTCTAGACCCGACCCGTTGACAGGCCTAGGGTCACCCATCCTAGTACTACTGTCGCCCAAGCACGCTTAACTTCGGAGTTCTGATGGGATCCGGTGCATTAGTGCTGGTATGATCGCACCCGCCATGTTCCTTTCGCTTTATTCTTTTAAACTGCCACGTCCTGTGAAGCAGTTTGGCTTTTCTGGACCCGAATTCATTCTAAGCGTCAATTCATGAATTTCCTCTCATCCTTTTATTTATTTACTTTTATATTTTTTTCTTGTTGCTTTGCACCTTTTTTTTCCCTCGTCGCACAACTCTCAATTATCCTGAAATTGATCCTTCACGCTTGCGCTTATGCATTTGCGCCGACAACTTTGACCGACGATCCGGGCTTCGATCCAGCCGTACCGTTCCTGACTTGTCTCGCGCCTTCAGATCCGCCTTCATGCTTCGATAAGAAGCAAAATATAAAGCAATCGTTCCGACGGAGCTAAATTACTACAGCATAAAGAACGAAGGGGAAATTTGGATTTCGAAACAAAAAAGGGAGGGGTGCAACACGAGGACTTCCCAGGGGGTCACCCATCCTAGTACTACTCTCGCCCAAGCACGCTTAACTTCGGAGTTCTGATGGGATCCGGTGCATTAGTGCTGGTATGATCGCACCCGCCATGTTCCTTTCGCTTTATTCTTTTAAACTGCCCCGTCCTGTGAAGCAGTGTGGCTTTTCTGGACCCGAATTCATTTTAAGCGTCAATTCAAGAATTTCCCCTCATCCTTTTATTTATTTACTTTTACATTTTTTTCTTGTTGCTTTGCACCATTTTTTTCACTCGTCGCACAACTCTCAATTATCCTGAAATTGATCCTTCACGCTTGCGCTTATACATTTGCGCCGACAACATTGACCGACGATCCGGGCTTCGATCCAGCCGTACCGTTCCTGACTTGTCTCGCGCCTTCAGATCCGCCTTCATGCTTCGATAAGAAGCAAAATAAAAAGCAATCGTTCCGACGGAGCTAAATTACTACAGCATAAAGAACGAAGGGGAAATTTGGATTTCGAAACAAAAAAGGGAGGGGTGCAACACGAGGACTTCCCAGGGGGTCACCCATCCTAGTACTACTCTCGCCCAAGCACGCTTAACTTCGGAGTTCTGATGGGATCCGGTGCATTAGTGCTGGTATGATCGCACCCGCCATGTTCCTTTCGCTTTATTCTTTTAAACTGCCCCGTCCTGTGAAGCAGTGTGGCTTTTCTGGACCCGAATTCATTTTAAGCGTCAATTCAAGAATTTCCCCTCATCCTTTTATTTATTTACTTTTACATTTTTTTCTTGTTGATTTGCACCATTTTTTTTTTCCCTCGTCGCGCAACTCTCAATTATCCTGAAATTGATCCTTCACGCTTGCGCTTATACATTTGCGCCGACAACTTTGACCGACGATCCGGGCTTCGATCCAGCCGTACCGTTCCTGACTTGTCTCGCGCCTTCAGATCCGCCTTCATGCTTCGATGAGAAGCAAAATATAAAGCAATCGTTCCGACGGAGCTAAATTACTACAGCATAAAGAACGAAGGGGAAATTTGGATTTCGAAACAAAAAAGGGAGGGGTGCAACACGAGGATTTCCCAGGGGGTCACCTAGGGGTGTCAACGGGCCGGGTCCGGGCCGGAATTCATTATTCCGGACCCGGACCCGGATCCGACCCGTTTACCCGACGGGTCTTTTATTCTGTGTTCCGGATCCGGACCCGGCGAGTCTCGGATCCGGGTCGGGTCTACCCGAACAAATTTGCCAAAATTTATAATTTCTAACAAAAAAGAGAAAAAGATATATTTGTAAACTAATTTCTAACTAATGCAAAGAAAAAACCAAATAAGAAAATAAATCAAATTGATTTTACTCAAATACATCATCCTAATCAAATTATATTGATAATATATATTTTTTATAAATTATTAAATCATTTATATCCGGATCCGGGTCTAATACGGGTCGGAATACTATATTCCGTATCCGACCCGTTTTTTTGTTTGAAAAAACGGATCCGGATCCGGATAACGGAATTAAATCCCTACCCATACCCGAAAAAATTTCAGGGATCCGATCCGGATCAGGGTCTAGACCCGACCCGTTGACAGGCCTAGGGTCACCCATCCTAGTACTACTGTCGCCCAAGCACGCTTAACTTCGGAGTTCTGATGGGATCCGGTGCATTAGTGCTGGTATGATCGCACCCGCCATGTTCCTTTCGCTTTATTCTTTTAAACTGCCACGTCCTGCGAAGCAGTTTGGCTTTTCTGGACCCGAATTCATTCTAAGCGTCAATTCATGAATTTCCTCTCATCCTTTTATTTATTTACTTTTATATTTTTTTCTTGTTGCTTTGCACCTTTTTTTTCCCTCGTCGCACAACTCTCAATTATCCTGAAATTGATCCTTCACGCTTGCGCTTATGCATTTGCGCCGACAACATTGACCGACGATCCGGGCTTCGATCCAGCCGTACCGTTCCTGACTTGTCTCGCGCCTTCAGATCCGCCTTCATGCTTCGATAAGAAGCAAAATAAAAAGCAATCGTTCCGACGGAGCTAAATTACTACAGCATAAAGAACGAAGGGGAAATTTGGATTTCGAAACAAAAAAGGGAGGGGTGCAACACGAGGACTTCCCAGGGGGTCACCCATCCTAGTACTACTCTCGCCCAAGCACGCTTAACTTCGGAGTTCTGATGGGATCCGGTGCATTAGTGCTGGTATGATCGCACCCGCCATGTTCCTTTCGCTTTATTCTTTTAAACTGCCCCGTCCTGTGAAGCAGTGTGGCTTTTCTGGACCCGAATTCATTTTAAGCGTCAATTCAAGAATTTCCCCTCATCCTTTTATTTATTTACTTTTACATTTTTTTCTTGTTGATTTGCACCATTTTTTTTTTCCCTCGTCGCGCAACTCTCAATTATCCTGAAATTGATCCTTCACGCTTGCGCTTATACATTTGCGCCGACAACTTTGACCGACGATCCGGGCTTCGATCCAGCCGTACCGTTCCTGACTTGTCTCGCGCCTTCAGATCCGCCTTCATGCTTCGATGAGAAGCAAAATATAAAGCAATCGTTCCGACGGAGCTAAATTACTACAGCATAAAGAACGAAGGGGAAATTTGGATTTCGAAACAAAAAAGGGAGGGGTGCAACACGAGGATTTCCCAGGGGGTCACCTAGGGGTGTCAACGGGCCGGGTCCGGGCCGGAATTCATTATTCCGGACCCGGACCCGGATCCGACCCGTTTACCCGACGGGTCTTTTATTCTGTGTTCCGGATCCGGACCCGGCGAGTCTCGGATCCGGGTCGGGTCTACCCGAACAAATTTGCCAAAATTTATAATTTCTAACAAAAAAGAGAAAAAGATATATTTGTAAACTAATTTCTAACTAATGCAAAGAAAAAACCAAATAAGAAAATAAATCAAATTGATTTTACTCAAATACATCATCCTAATCAAATTATATTGATAATATATATTTTTTATAAATTATTAAATCATTTATATCCGGATCCGGGTCTAATACGGGTCGGAATACTATATTCCGTATCCGACCCGTTTTTTTGTTTGAAAAAACGGATCCGGATCCGGATAACGGAATTAAATCCCTACCCATACCCGAAAAAATTTCAGGGATCCGATCCGGATCAGGGTCTAGACCCGACCCGTTGACAGGCCTAGGGTCACCCATCCTAGTACTACTGTCGCCCAAGCACGCTTAACTTCGGAGTTCTGATGGGATCCGGTGCATTAGTGCTGGTATGATCGCACCCGCCATGTTCCTTTCGCTTTATTCTTTTAAACTGCCACGTCCTGTGAAGCAGTTTGGCTTTTCTGGACCCGAATTCATTCTAAGCGTCAATTCATGAATTTCCTCTCATCCTTTTATTTATTTACTTTTATATTTTTTTCTTGTTGCTTTGCACCTTTTTTTTCCCTCGTCGCACAACTCTCAATTATCCTGAAATTGATCCTTCACGCTTGCGCTTATGCATTTGCGCCGACAACATTGACCGACGATCCGGGCTTCGATCCAGCCGTACCGTTCCTGACTTGTCTCGCGCCTTCAGATCCGCCTTCATGCTTCGATAAGAAGCAAAATATAAAGCAATCGTTCCGACGGAGCTAAATTACTACAGCATAAAGAACGAAGGGGAAATTTGGATTTCGAAACAAAAAAGGGAGGGGTGCAACACGAGGACTTCCCAGGGGGTCACCCATCCTAGTACTACTCTCGCCCAAGCACGCTTAACTTCGGAGTTCTGATGGGATCCGGTGCATTAGTGCTGGTATGATCGCACCCGCCATGTTCCTTTCGCTTTATTCTTTTAAACTGCCCCGTCCTGTGAAGCAGTGTGGCTTTTCTGGACACGAATTCATTTTAAGCGTCAATTCAAGAATTTCCCCTCATCCTTTTATTTATTTACTTTTACATTTTTTTCTTGTTGATTTGCACCATTTTTTTTTCCCTCGTCGCGCAACTCTCAATTATCCTGAAATTGATCCTTCACGCTTGCGCTTATACATTTGCGCCGACAACTTTGACCGACGATCCGGGCTTCGATCCAGCCGTACCGTTCCTGACTTGTCTCGCGCCTTCAGATCCGCCTTCATGCTTCGATGAGAAGCAAAATATAAAGCAATCGTTCCGACGGAGCTAAATTACTACAGCATAAAGAACGAAGGGGAAATTTGGATTTCGAAACAAAAAAGGGAGGGGTGCAACACGAGGATTTCCCAGGGGGTCACCTAGGGGTGTCAACGGGCCGGGTCCGGGCCGGAATTCATTATTCCGGACCCGGACCCGGATCCGACCCGTTTACCCGACGGGTCTTTTATTCTGTGTTCCGGATCCGGACCCGGCGAGTCTCGGATCCGGGTCGGGTCTACCCGAACAAATTTGCCAAAATTTATAATTTCTAACAAAAAAGAGAAAAAGATATATTTGTAAACTAATTTCTAACTAATGCAAAGAAAAAACCAAATAAGAAAATAAATCAAATTGATTTTACTCAAATACATCATCCTAATCAAATTATATTGATAATATATATTTTTTATAAATTATTAAATCATTTATATCCGGATCCGGGTCTAATACGGGTCGGAATACTATATTCCGTATCCGACCCGTTTTTTTGTTTGAAAAAACGGATCCGGATCCGGATAACGGAATTAAATCCCTACCCATACCCGAAAAAATTTCAGGGATCCGATCCGGATCCGGGTCTAGACCCGACCCGTTGACAGGCCTAGGGTCACCCATCCTAGTACTACTGTCGCCCAAGCACGCTTAACTTCGGAGTTCTGATGGGATCCGGTGCATTAGTGCTGGTATGATCGCACCCGCCATGTTCCTTTCGCTTTATTCTTTTAAACTGCCACGTCCTGTGAAGCAGTTTGGCTTTTCTGGACCCGAATTCATTCTAAGCGTCAATTCATGAATTTCCTCTCATCCTTTTATTTATTTACTTTTATATTTTTTTCTTGTTGCTTTGCACCTTTTTTTTCCCTCGTCGCACAACTCTCAATTATCCTGAAATTGATCCTTCACGCTTGCGCTTATGCATTTGCGCCGACAACATTGACCGACGATCCGGGCTTCGATCCAGCCGTACCGTTCCTGACTTGTCTCGCGCCTTCAGATCCGCCTTCATGCTTCGATAAGAAGCAAAATATAAAGCAATCGTTCCGACGGAGCTAAATTACTACAGCATAAAGAACGAAGGGGAAATTTGGATTTCGAAACAAAAAAGGGAGGGGTGCAACACGAGGACTTCCCAGGGGGTCACCCATCCTAGTACTACTCTCGCCCAAGCACGCTTAACTTCGGAGTTCTGATGGGATCCGGTGCATTAGTGCTGGTATGATCGCACCCGCCATGTTCCTTTCGCTTTATTCTTTTAAACTGCCCCGTCCTGTGAAGCAGTGTGGCTTTTCTGGACCCGAATTCATTTTAAGCGTCAATTCAAGAATTTCCCCTCATCCTTTTATTTATTTACTTTTACATTTTTTTCTTGTTGATTTGCACCATTTTTTTTTCCCTCGTCGCGCAACTCTCAATTATCCTGAAATTGATCCTTCACGCTTGCGCTTATACATTTGCGCCGACAACTTTGACCGACGATCCGGGCTTCGATCCAGCCGTACCGTTCCTGACTTGTCTCGCGCCTTCAGATCCGCCTTCATGCTTCGATGAGAAGCAAAATATAAAGCAATCGTTCCGACGGAGCTAAATTACTACAGCATAAAGAACGAAGGGGAAATTTGGATTTCGAAACAAAAAAGGGAGGGGTGCAACACGAGGATTTCCCAGGGGGTCACCTAGGGGTGTCAACGGGCCGGGTCCGGGCCGGAATTCATTATTCCGGACCCGGACCCGGATCCGACCCGTTTACCCGACGGGTCTTTTATTCTGTGTTCCGGATCCGGACCCGGCGAGTCTCGGATCCGGGTCGGGTCTACCCGAACAAATTTGCCAAAATTTATAATTTCTAACAAAAAAGAGAAAAAGATATATTTGTAAACAAATTTCTAGCTAATGCAAAGAAAAAACCAAATAAGAAAATAAATCAAATTGATTTTACTCAAATACATCATCCTAATCAAATTATATTGATAATATATATTTTTTATAAATTATTAAATCATTTATATCCGGATCCGGGTATAATACGGGTCGGAATACTATATTCCGTATCCGACCCGTTTTTTTGTTTGAAAAAACGGATCCGGATCCGGATAACGGAATTAAATCCCTACCCATACCCGAAAAAATTTCAGGGATCCGATCCGGATCCGGGTCTAGACCCGACCCGTTGACAGGCCTAGGGTCACCCATCCTAGTACTACTGTCGCCCAAGCACGCTTAACTTCGGAGTTCTGATGGGATCCGGTGCATTAGTGCTGGTATGATCGCACCCGCCATGTTCCTTTCGCTTTATTCTTTTAAACTGCCACGTCCTGTGAAGCAGTTTGGCTTTTCTGGACCCGAATTCATTCTAAGCGTCAATTCATGAATTTCCTCTCATCCTTTTATTTATTTACTTTTATATTTTTTTCTTGTTGCTTTGCACCTTTTTTTTCCCTCGTCGCACAACTCTCAATTATCCTGAAATTGATCCTTCACGCTTGCGCTTATGCATTTGCGCCGACAACTTTGACCGACGATCTGGGCTTCGATCCAGCTGTACCGTTCCTGACTTGTCTCGCGCCTTCAGATCCGCCTTCATGCTTCGATAAGAAGCAAAATATAAAGCAATCGTTCCGACGGAGCTAAATTACTACAGCATAAAGAACGAAGGGGAAATTTGGATTTCGAAACAAAAAAGGGAGGGGTGCAACACGAGGACTTCCCAGGGGGTCACCCATCCTAGTACTACTCTCGCCCAAGCACGCTTAACTTCGGAGTTCTGATGGGATCCGGTGCATTAGTGCTGGTATGATCGCACCCGCCATGTTCCTTTCGCTTTATTCTTTTAAACTGCCCCGTCCTGTGAAGCAGTGTGGCTTTTCTGGACCCGAATTCATTTTAAGCGTCAATTCAAGAATTTCCCCTCATCCTTTTATTTATTTACTTTTACATTTTTTTCTTGTTGATTTGCACCATTTTTTTTCCCTCGTCGCGCAAGTCTCAATTATCCTGAAATTGATCCTTCACGCTTGCGCTTATACATTTGCGCCGACAACTTTGACCGAGGATCCGGGCTTCGATCCAGCCGTACCGTTCCTGACTTGTCTCGCGCCTTCAGATCCGCCTTCATGCTTCGATGAGAAGCAAAATATAAAGCAATCGTTCCGACGGAGCTAAATTACTACAGCATAAAGAACGAAGGGGAAATTTGGATTTCGAAACAAAAAAGGGAGGGGTGCAACACGAGGATTTCCCAGGGGGTCACCTAGGGGTGTCAACGGGCCGGGTCCGGGCCGGAATTCATTATTCCGGACCCGGACCCGGATCCGACCCGTTTACCCGACGGGTCTTTTATTCTGTGTTCCGGATCCGGACCCGGCGAGTCTCGGATCCGGGTCGGGTCTACCCGAACAAATTTGCCAAAATTTATAATTTCTAACAAAAAAGAGAAAAAGATATATTTGTAAACAAATTTCTAGCTAATGCAAAGAAAAAACCAAATAAGAAAATAAATCAAATTGATTTTACTCAAATACATCATCCTAATCAAATTATATTGATAATATATATTTTTTATAAATTATTAAATCATTTATATCCGGATCCGGGTCTAATACGGGTCGGAATACTATATTCCGTATCCGACCCGTTTTTTTGTTTGAAAAAACGGATCCGGATACGGATAACGGAATTAAATCCCTACCCATACCCGCAAAAATTTCAGGGATCCGATCCGGATCCGGGTTTAGACCCGACCCGTTGACCGGCCTAGGGTCACCCATCCTAGTACTACTGTCGCCCAAGCACGCTTAACTTCGAAGTTCTGATGGGATCCGGTGCATTAGTGCTAGTATGATCGCACCCACCATTTTCCTTTCGCTTTATTCTTTTAAACTGCCACGTCCTGTGAAGCAGTTTGGCTTTTCTGGATCCGAATTCATTCTAAGCGTCAATTCATGAATTTCCTCTCATCCTTTTATTTATTTACTTTTATATTTTTTTCTTGTTGCTTTGCACCTTTTTTTTCACTCGTCGCACAACTCTCAATTATCCTGAAATTGATCCTTCACGCTTGCACTTATACATTTGCGCCGACAACATTGACCGACGATCCGGGCTTCGATCCAGCCGTACCGTTCCTGACTTGTCTCGCGCCTTCAGATCCGCCTTCATGCTTCGATAAGAAGCAAAATAAAAAGCAATCGTTCCGACGGAGCTAAATTACTACAGCATAAAGAACGAAGGGGAAATTTGGATTTCGAAACAAAAAAGGGAGGGGTGCAACACGAGGACTTCCCAGGGGGTCACCCATCCTAGTACTACTCTCGCCCAAGCACGCTTAACTTCGGAGTTCTGATGGGATCCGGTGCATTAGTGCTGGTATGATCGCACCCGCCATGTTCCTTTCGCTTTATTCTTTTAAACTGCCCCGTCCTGTGAAGCAGTGTGGCTTTTCTGGACCCGAATTCATTTTAAGCGTCAATTCAAGAATTTCCCCTCATCCTTTTATTTATTTACTTTTACATTTTTTTCTTGTTGATTTGCACCATTTTTTTTTTCCCTCGTCGCGCAACTCTCAATTATCCTGAAATTGATCCTTCACGCTTGCGCTTATACATTTGCGCCGACAACTTTGACCGACGATCCGGGCTTCGATCCAGCCGTACCGTTCCTGACTTGTCTCGCGCCTTCAGATCCGCCTTCATGCTTCGATGAGAAGCAAAATATAAAGCAATCGTTCCGACGGAGCTAAATTACTACAGCATAAAGAACGAAGGGGAAATTTGGATTTCGAAACAAAAAAGGGAGGGGTGCAACACGAGGATTTCCCAGGGGGTCACCTAGGGGTGTCAACGGGCCGGGTCCGGGCCGGAATTCATTATTCCGGACCCGGACCCGGATCCGACCCGTTTACCCGACGGGTCTTTTATTCGGTGTTCCGGATCCGGACCCGGCGAGTCTCGGATCCGGGTCGGGTCTACCCGAACAAATTTGCCAAAATTTATAATTTCTAACAAAAAAGAGAAAAAGATATATTTGTAAACTAATTTCTAACTAATGCAAAGAAAAAACCAAATAAGAAAATAAATCAAATTGATTTTACTCAAATACATCATCCTAATCAAATTATATTGATAATATATATTTTTTACAAATTATTAAATCATTTATATCCGGATCCGGGTCTAATACGGGTCGGAATACTATATTCCGTATCCGACCCGTTTTTTTGTTTGAAAAAACGGATCCGGATCCGGATAACGGAATTAAATCCCTACCCATACCCGCAAAAATTTCAGGGATCCGATCCGGATCCGGGTGTAGACCCAACCCGTTGACCGGCCTAGGGTCACCCATCCTAGTACTACTGTCGCCCAAGCACGCTTAACTTCGGAGTTCTGATGGGATCCGGTGCATTAGTGCTGGTATGATCGCACCCGCCATGTTCCTTTCGCTTTATTCTTTTAAACTGCCCCGTCCTGTGAAGCAGTGTGGCTTTTCTGGACCCGAATTCATTTTAAGCGTCAATTCAAGAATTTCCCCTCATCCTTTTATTTATTTACTTTTACATTTTTTTCTTGTTGATTTGCACCATTTTTTTTCCCTCGTCGCGCAACTCTCAATTATCCTGAAATTGATCCTTCACGCTTGCGCTTATACATTTGCGCCGACAACTTTGACCGACGATCCGGGCTTCGATCCAGCCGTACCGTTCCTGACTTGTCTCGCGCCTTCAGATCCGCCTTCATGCTTCGATGAGAAGCAAAATATAAAGCAATCGTTCCGACGGAGCTAAATTACTACAGCATAAAGAACGAAGGGGAAATTTGGATTTCGAAACAAAAAAGGGAGGGGTGCAACACGAGGATTTCCCAGGGGGTCACCTAGGGGTGTCAACGGGCCGGGTCCGGGCCGGAATTCATTATTCCGGACCCGGACCCGGATCCGACCCGTTTACCCGACGGGTCTTTTATTCTGTGTTCCGGATCCGGACCCGGCGAGTCTCGGATCCGGGTCGGGTCTACCCGAACAAATTTGCCAAAATTTATAATTTCTAACAAAAAAGAGAAAAAGATATATTTGTAAACAAATTTCTAGCTAATGCAAAGAAAAAACCAAATAAGAAAATAAATCAAATTGATTTTACTCAAATACATCATCCTAATCAAATTATATTGATAATATATATTTTTTATAAATTATTAAATCATTTATATCCGGATCCGGGTCTAATACGGGTCGGAATACTATATTCCGTATCCGACCCGTTTTTTTGTTTGAAAAAACGGATCCGGATCCGGATAACGGAATTAAATCCCTACCCATACCCGAAAAAATTTCAGGGATCCGATCCGGATCCGGGTCTAGACCCGACCCGTTGACAGGCCTAGGGTCACCCATCCTAGTACTACTGTCGCCCAAGCACGCTTAACTTCGGAGTTCTGATGGGATCCGGTGCATTAGTGCTGGTATGATCGCACCCGCCATGTTCCTTTCGCTTTATTCTTTTAAACTGCCACGTCCTGTGAAGCAGTTTGGCTTTTCTGGACCCGAATTCATTCTAAGCGTCAATTCATGAATTTCCTCTCATCCTTTTATTTATTTACTTTTATATTTTTTTCTTGTTGCTTTGCACCTTTTTTTTCACTCGTCGCACAACTCTCAATTATCCTGAAATTGATCCTTCACGCTTGCGCTTATACATTTGCGCCGACAACATTGACCGACGATCCGGGCTTCGATCCAGCCGTACCGTTCCTGACTTGTCTCGCGCTTTCAGATCCGCCTTCATGCTTCGATAAGAAGCAAAATATAAAGCAATCGTTCCGACGGAGCTAAATTACTACAGCATAAAGAACGAAGGGGAAATTTGGATTTCGAAACAAAAAAGGGAGGGGTGCAACACGAGGACTTCCCAGGGGGTCACCCATCCTAGTACTACTCTCGCCCAAGCACGCTTAACTTCGGAGTTCTGATGGGATCCGGTGCATTAGTGCTGGTATGATCGCACCCGCCATGTTCCTTTCGCTTTATTCTTTTAAACTGCCCCGTCCTGTGAAGCAGTGTGGCTTTTCTGGACCCGAATTCATTTTAAGCGTCAATTCAAGAATTTCCCCTCATCCTTTTATTTATTTACTTTTACATTTTTTTCTTGTTGATTTGCACCATTTTTTTTTCCCTCGTCGCGCAACTCTCAATTATCCTGAAATTGATCCTTCACGCTTGCGCTTATACATTTGCGCCGACAACTTTGACCGACGATCCGGGCTTCGATCCAGCCGTACCGTTCCTGACTTGTCTCGCGCCTTCAGATCCGCCTTCATGCTTCGATGAGAAGCAAAATATAAAGCAATCGTTCCGACGGAGCTAAATTACTACAGCATAAAGAACGAAGGGGAAATTTGGATTTCGAAACAAAAAAGGGAGGGGTGCAACACGAGGATTTCCCAGGGGGTCACCTAGGGGTGTCAACGGGCCGGGTCCGGGCCGGAATTCATTATTCCGGACCCGGACCCGGATCCGACCCGTTTACCCGACGGGTCTTTTATTCGGTGTTCCGGATCCGGACCCGGCGAGTCTCGGATCCGGGTCGGGTCTACCCGAACAAATTTGCCAAAATTTATAATTTCTAACAAAAAAGAGAAAAAGATATATTTGTAAACTAATTTCTAACTAATGCAAAGAAAAAACCAAATAAGAAAATAAATCAAATTGATTTTACTCAAATACATCATCCTAATCAAATTATATTGATAATATATATTTTTTACAAATTATTAAATCATTTATATCCGGATCCGGGTCTAATACGGGTCGGAATACTATATTCCGTATCCGACCCGTTTTTTTGTTTGAAAAAACGGATCCGGATCCGGATAACGGAATTAAATCCCTACCCATACCCGCAAAAATTTCAGGGATCCGATCCGGATCCGGGTGTAGACCCAACCCGTTGACCGGCCTAGGGTCACCCATCCTAGTACTACTGTCGCCCAAGCACGCTTAACTTCGAAGTTCTGATGGGATCCGGTGCATTAGTGCTGGTATGATCGCACCCGCCATGTTCCTTTCGCTTTATTCTTTTAAACTGCCCCGTCCTGTGAAGCAGTGTGGCTTTTCTGGACCCGAATTCATTTTAAGCGTCAATTCAAGAATTTCCCCTCATCCTTTTATTTATTTACTTTTACATTTTTTTCTTGTTGATTTGCACCATTTTTTTTCCCTCGTCGCGCAACTCTCAATTATCCTGAAATTGATCCTTCACGCTTGCGCTTATACATTTGCGCCGACAACTTTGACCGACGATCCGGGCTTCGATCCAGCCGTACCGTTCCTGACTTGTCTCGCGCCTTCAGATCCGCCTTCATGCTTCGATGAGAAGCAAAATATAAAGCAATCGTTCCGACGGAGCTAAATTACTACAGCATAAAGAACGAAGGGGAAATTTGGATTTCGAAACAAAAAAGGGAGGGGTGCAACACGAGGATTTCCCAGGGGGTCACCTAGGGGTGTCAACGGGCCGGGTCCGGGCCGGAATTCATTATTCCGGACCCGGACCCGGATCCGACCCGTTTACCCGACGGGTCTTTTATTCTGTGTTCCGGATCCGGACCCGGCGAGTCTCGGATCCGGGTCGGGTCTACCCGAACAAATTTGCCAAAATTTATAATTTCTAACAAAAAAGAGAAAAAGATATATTTGTAAACAAATTTCTAGCTAATGCAAAGAAAAAACCAAATAAGAAAATAAATCAAATTGATTTTACTCAAATACATCATCCTAATCAAATTATATTGATAATATATATTTTTTATAAATTATTAAATCATTTATATCCGGATCCGGGTATAATACGGGTCGGAATACTATATTCCGTATCCGACCCGTTTTTTTGTTTGAAAAAACGGATCCGGATCCGGATAACGGAATTAAATCCCTACCCATACCCGAAAAAATTTCAGGGATCCGATCCGGATCCGGGTCTAGACCCGACCCGTTGACAGGCCTAGGGTCACCCATCCTAGTACTACTGTCGCCCAAGCACGCTTAACTTCGGAGTTCTGATGGGATCCGGTGCATTAGTGCTGGTATGATCGCACCCGCCATGTTCCTTTCGCTTTATTCTTTTAAACTGCCACGTCCTGTGAAGCAGTTTGGCTTTTCTGGACCCGAATTCATTCTAAGCGTCAATTCATGAATTTCCTCTCATCCTTTTATTTATTTACTTTTATATTTTTTTCTTGTTGCTTTGCACCTTTTTTTTCCCTCGTCGCACAACTCTCAATTATCCTGAAATTGATCCTTCACGCTTGCGCTTATGCATTTGCGCCGACAACTTTGACCGACGATCTGGGCTTCGATCCAGCTGTACCGTTCCTGACTTGTCTCGCGCCTTCAGATCCGCCTTCATGCTTCGATAAGAAGCAAAATATAAAGCAATCGTTCCGACGGAGCTAAATTACTACAGCATAAAGAACGAAGGGGAAATTTGGATTTCGAAACAAAAAAGGGAGGGGTGCAACACGAGGACTTCCCAGGGGGTCACCCATCCTAGTACTACTCTCGCCCAAGCACGCTTAACTTCGGAGTTCTGATGGGATCCGGTGCATTAGTGCTGGTATGATCGCACCCGCCATGTTCCTTTCGCTTTATTCTTTTAAACTGCCCCGTCCTGTGAAGCAGTGTGGCTTTTCTGGACCCGAATTCATTTTAAGCGTCAATTCAAGAATTTCCCCTCATCCTTTTATTTATTTACTTTTACATTTTTTTCTTGTTGATTTGCACCATTTTTTTTCCCTCGTCGCGCAACTCTCAATTATCCTGAAATTGATCCTTCACGCTTGCGCTTATACATTTGCGCCGACAACTTTGACCGACGATCCGGGCTTCGATCCAGCCGTACCGTTCCTGACTTGTCTCGCGCCTTCAGATCCGCCTTCATGCTTCGATGAGAAGCAAAATATAAAGCAATCGTTCCGACGGAGCTAAATTACTACAGCATAAAGAACGAAGGGGAAATTTGGATTTCGAAACAAAAAAGGGAGGGGTGCAACACGAGGATTTCCCAGGGGGTCACCTAGGGGTGTCAACGGGCCGGGTCCGGGCCGGAATTCATTATTCCGGACCCGGACCCGGATCCGACCCGTTTACCCGACGGGTCTTTTATTCTGTGTTCCGGATCCGGACCCGGCGAGTCTCGGATCCGGGTCGGGTCTACCCGAACAAATTTGCCAAAATTTATAATTTCTAACAAAAAAGAGAAAAAGATATATTTGTAAACAAATTTCTAGCTAATGCAAAGAAAAAACCAAATAAGAAAATAAATCAAATTGATTTTACTCAAATACATCATCCTAATCAAATTATATTGATAATATATATTTTTTATAAATTATTAAATCATTTATATCCGGATCCGGGTATAATACGGGTCGGAATACTATATTCCGTATCCGACCCGTTTTTTTGTTTGAAAAAACGGATCCGGATCCGGATAACGGAATTAAATCCCTACCCATACCCGCAAAAATTTCAGGGATCCGATCCGGATCCGGGTGTAGACCCGACCCGTTGACCGGCCTAGGGTCACCCATCCTGGTACTACTGTCGCCCAAGCACGCTTAACTTCGAAGTTCTGATGGGATCCGGTGCATTAGTGCTGGTATGATCGCACCCGCCATGTTCCTTTCGCTTTATTCTTTTAAACTGTCACGTCCTGTGAAGCAGTTTGGCTTTTCTGGACCCGAATTCATTCTAAGCGTCAATTCATGAATTTCCTCTCATCCTTTTATTTATTTACTTTTATATTTTTTTCTTGTTGCTTTGCACCTTTTTTTTCCCTCGTCGAACAACTCTCAATTATCCTGAAATTGATCCTTCACGCTTGCGCTTATACATTTGCGCCGACAACTTTACCGACGATCCGGGCTTCGATCCAGCCGTACCGTTCCTGACTTGTCTCGCGCCTTCAGATCCGCCTTCATGCTTCGATGAGAAGCAAAATATAAAGCAATCGTTCCGGCGGAG
Source organism: Coffea arabica (assembly GCF_036785885.1). Lineage (NCBI taxonomy): Eukaryota > Viridiplantae > Streptophyta > Magnoliopsida > Gentianales > Rubiaceae > Coffea > Coffea arabica. Next base: position 22,033,993 of record NC_092330.1, read on the forward strand.
CTAAATTACTACAGCATAAAGAACGAAGGGGAAATTTGGATTTCGAAACAAAAAAGGGAGGGGTGCAACACGAGGACTTCCCAGGGGGTCACCCATCCTAGTACTACTCTCGCCCAAGCACGCTTAACTTCGGAGTTCTGATGGGATCCGGTGCATTAGTGCTGGTATGATCGCACCCGCCATGTTCCTTTCGCTTTATTCTTTTAAACTGCCCCGTCCTGTGAAGCAGTGTGGCTTTTCTGGACCCGAATTCATTTTAAGCGTCAATTCAAGAATTTCCCCTCATCCTTTTATTTATTTACTTTTACATTTTTTTCTTGTTGATTTGCACCATTTTTTTTCCCTCGTCGCGCAACTCTCAATTATCCTGAAATTGATCCTTCACGCTTGCGCTTATACATTTGCGCCGACAACTTTGACCGACGATCCGGGCTTCGATCCAGCCGTACCGTTCCTGACTTGTCTCGCGCCTTCAGATCCGCCTTCATGCTTCGATGAGAAGCAAAATATAAAGCAATCGTTCCGACGGAGCTAAATTACTACAGCATAAAGAACGAAGGGGAAATTTGGATTTCGAAACAAAAAAGGGAGGGGTGCAACACGAGGATTTCCCAGGGGGTCACCTAGGGGTGTCAACGGGCCGGGTCCGGGCCGGAATTCATTATTCCGGACCCGGACCCGGATCCGACCCGTTTACCCGACGGGTCTTTTATTCTGTGTTCCGGATCCGGACCCGGCGAGTCTCGGATCCGGGTCGGGTCTACCCGAACAAATTTGCCAAAATTTATAATTTCTAACAAAAAAGAGAAAAAGATATATTTGTAAACAAATTTCTAGCTAATGCAAAGAAAAAACCAAATAAGAAAATAAATCAAATTGATTTTACTCAAATACATCATCCTAATCAAATTATATTGATAATATATATTTTTTATAAATTATTAAATCATTTATATCCGGATCCGGGTCTAATACGGGTCGGAATACTATATTCCGTATCCGACCCGTTTTTTTGTTTGAAAAAACGGATCCGGATACGGATAACGGAATTAAATCCCTACCCATACCCGCAAAAATTTCAGGGATCCGATCCGGATCCGGGTCTAGACCCGACCCGTTGACCGGCCTAGGGTCACCCATCCTAGTACTACTGTCGCCCAAGCACGCTTAACTTCGAAGTTCTGATGGGATCCGGTGCATTAGTGCTAGTATGATCGCACCCACCATTTTCCTTTCGCTTTATTCTTTTAAACTGCCACGTCCTGTGAAGCAGTTTGGCTTTTCTGGACCCGAATTCATTCTAAGCGTCAATTCATGAATTTCCTCTCATCCTTTTATTTATTTACTTTTATATTTTTTTCTTGTTGCTTTGCACCTTTTTTTTCACTCGTCGCACAACTCTCAATTATCCTGAAATTGATCCTTCACGCTTGCGCTTATACATTTGCGCCGACAACATTGACCGACGATCCGGGCTTCGATCCAGCCGTACCGTTCCTGACTTGTCTCGCGCCTTCAGATCCGCCTTCATGCTTCGATAAGAAGCAAAATAAAAAGCAATCGTTCCGACGGAGCTAAATTACTACAGCATAAAGAACGAAGGGGAAATTTGGATTTCGAAACAAAAAAGGGAGGGGTGCAACACGAGGACTTCCCAGGGGGTCACCCATCCTAGTACTACTCTCGCCCAAGCACGCTTAACTTCGGAGTTCTGATGGGATCCGGTGCATTAGTGCTGGTATGATCGCACCCGCCATGTTCCTTTCGCTTTATTCTTTTAAACTGCCCCGTCCTGTGAAGCAGTGTGGCTTTTCTGGACCCGAATTCATTTTAAGCGTCAATTCAAGAATTTCCCCTCATCCTTTTATTTATTTACTTTTACATTTTTTTCTTGTTGATTTGCACCATTTTTTTTTTCCCTCGTCGCGCAACTCTCAATTATCCTGAAATTGATCCTTCACGCTTGCGCTTATACATTTGCGCCGACAACTTTGACCGACGATCCGGGCTTCGATCCAGCCGTACCGTTCCTGACTTGTCTCGCGCCTTCAGATCCGCCTTCATGCTTCGATGAGAAGCAAAATATAAAGCAATCGTTCCGACGGAGCTAAATTACTACAGCATAAAGAACGAAGGGGAAATTTGGATTTCGAAACAAAAAAGGGAGGGGTGCAACACGAGGATTTCCCAGGGGGTCACCTAGGGGTGTCAACGGGCCGGGTCCGGGCCGGAATTCATTATTCCGGACCCGGACCCGGATCCGACCCGTTTACCCGACGGGTCTTTTATTCTGTGTTCCGGATCCGGACCCGGCGAGTCTCGGATCCGGGTCGGGTCTACCCGAACAAATTTGCCAAAATTTATAATTTCTAACAAAAAAGAGAAAAAGATATATTTGTAAACTAATTTCTAACTAATGCAAAGAAAAAACCAAATAAGAAAATAAATCAAATTGATTTTACTCAAATACATCATCCTAATCAAATTATATTGATAATATATATTTTTTATAAATTATTAAATCATTTATATCCGGATCCGGGTCTAATACGGGTCGGAATACTATATTCCGTATCCGACCCGTTTTTTTGTTTGAAAAAACGGATCCGGATCCGGATAACGGAATTAAATCCCTACCCATACCCGCAAAAATTTCAGGGATCCGATCCGGATCCGGGTCTAGACCCGACCCGTTGACAGGCCTAGGGTCACCCATCCTAGTACTACTGTCGCCCAAGCACGCTTAACTTCGGAGTTCTGATGGGATCCGGTGCATTAGTGCTGGTATGATCGCACCCGCCATGTTCCTTTCGCTTTATTCTTTTAAACTGCCACGTCCTGTGAAGCAGTTTGGCTTTTCTGGACCCGAATTCATTCTAAGCGTCAATTCATGAATTTCCTCTCATCCTTTTATTTATTTACTTTTATATTTTTTTCTTGTTGCTTTGCACCTTTTTTTTCCCTCGTCGCACAACTCTCAATTATCCTGAAATTGATCCTTCACGCTTGCGCTTATGCATTTGCGCCGACAACATTGACCGACGATCCGGGCTTCGATCCAGCCGTACCGTTCCTGACTTGTCTCGCGCCTTCAGATCCGCCTTCATGCTTCGATAAGAAGCAAAATATAAAGCAATCGTTCCGACGGAGCTAAATTACTACAGCATAAAGAACGAAGGGGAAATTTGGATTTCGAAACAAAAAAGGGAGGGGTGCAACACGAGGACTTCCCAGGGGGTCACCCATCCTAGTACTACTCTCGCCCAAGCACGCTTAACTTCGGAGTTCTGATGGGATCCGGTGCATTAGTGCTGGTATGATCGCACCCGCCATGTTCCTTTCGCTTTATTCTTTTAAACTGCCCCGTCCTGTGAAGCAGTGTGGCTTTTCTGGACACGAATTCATTTTAAGCGTCAATTCAAGAATTTCCCCTCATCCTTTTATTTATTTACTTTTACATTTTTTTCTTGTTGATTTGCACCATTTTTTTTTCCCTCGTCGCGCAACTCTCAATTATCCTGAAATTGATCCTTCACGCTTGCGCTTATACATTTGCGCCGACAACTTTGACCGACGATCCGGGCTTCGATCCAGCCGTACCGTTCCTGACTTGTCTCGCGCCTTCAGATCCGCCTTCATGCTTCGATGAGAAGCAAAATATAAAGCAATCGTTCCGACGGAGCTAAATTACTACAGCATAAAGAACGAAGGGGAAATTTGGATTTCGAAACAAAAAAGGGAGGGGTGCAACAGGAGGATTTCCCAGGGGGTCACCTAGGGGTGTCAACGGGCCGGGTCCGGGCCGGAATTCATTATTCCGGACCCGGACCCGGATCCGACCCGTTTACCCGACGGGTCTTTTATTCTGTGTTCCGGATCCGGACCCGGCGAGTCTCGGATCCGGGTCGGGTCTACCCGAACAAATTTGCCAAAATTTATAATTTCTAACAAAAAAGAGAAAAAGATATATTTGTAAACTAATTTCTAACTAATGCAAAGAAAAAACCAAATAAGAAAATAAATCAAATTGATTTTACTCAAATACATCATCCTAATCAAATTATATTGATAATATATATTTTTTATAAATTATTAAATCATTTATATCCGGATCCGGGTCTAATACGGGTCGGAATACTATATTCCGTATCCGACCCGTTTTTTTGTTTGAAAAAACGGATCCGGATCCGGATAACGGAATTAAATCCCTACCCATACCCGCAAAAATTTCAGGGATCCGATCCGGATCCGGGTCTAGACCCGACCCGTTGACAGGCCTAGGGTCACCCATCCTAGTACTACTGTCGCCCAAGCACGCTTAACTTCGGAGTTCTGATGGGATCCGGTGCATTAGTGCTGGTATGATCGCACCCGCCATGTTCCTTTCGCTTTATTCTTTTAAACTGCCACGTCCTGTGAAGCAGTTTGGCTTTTCTGGACCCGAATTCATTCTAAGCGTCAATTCATGAATTTCCTCTCATCCTTTTATTTATTTACTTTTATATTTTTTTCTTGTTGCTTTGCACCTTTTTTTTCCCTCGTCGCACAACTCTCAATTATCCTGAAATTGATCCTTCACGCTTGCGCTTATGCATTTGCGCCGACAACATTGACCGACGATCCGGGCTTCGATCCAGCCGTACCGTTCCTGACTTGTCTCGCGCCTTCAGATCCGCCTTCATGCTTCGATAAGAAGCAAAATATAAAGCAATCGTTCCGACGGAGCTAAATTACTACAGCATAAAGAACGAAGGGGAAATTTGGATTTCGAAACAAAAAAGGGAGGGGTGCAACACGAGGACTTCCCAGGGGGTCACCCATCCTAGTACTACTCTCGCCCAAGCACGCTTAACTTCGGAGTTCTGATGGGATCCGGTGCATTAGTGCTGGTATGATCGCACCCGCCATGTTCCTTTCGCTTTATTCTTTTAAACTGCCCCGTCCTGTGAAGCAGTGTGGCTTTTCTGGACACGAATTCATTTTAAGCGTCAATTCAAGAATTTCCCCTCATCCTTTTATTTATTTACTTTTACATTTTTTTCTTGTTGATTTGCACCATTTTTTTTTCCCTCGTCGCGCAACTCTCAATTATCCTGAAATTGATCCTTCACGCTTGCGCTTATACATTTGCGCCGACAACTTTGACCGACGATCCGGGCTTCGATCCAGCCGTACCGTTCCTGACTTGTCTCGCGCCTTCAGATCCGCCTTCATGCTTCGATGAGAAGCAAAATATAAAGCAATCGTTCCGACGGAGCTAAATTACTACAGCATAAAGAACGAAGGGAAAATTTGGATTTCGAAACAAAAAAGGGAGGGGTGCAACACGAGGATTTCCCAGGGGGTCACCTAGGGGTGTCAACGGGCCGGGTCCGGGCCGGAATTCATTATTCCGGACCCGGACCCGGATCCGACCCGTTTACCCGACGGGTCTTTTATTCTGTGTTCCGGATCCGGACCCGGCGAGTCTCGGATCCGGGTCGGGTCTACCCGAACAAATTTGCCAAAATTTATAATTTCTAACAAAAAAGAGAAAAAGATATATTTGTAAACTAATTTCTAACTAATGCAAATAAAAAACCAAATAAGAAAATAAATCAAATTCATTTTACTCAAATACATGATCCTAATCAAATTATATTGATAATATATATTTTTTATAAATTATTAAATCATTTATATCCGGATCCGGGTCTAATACGGGTCGGAATACTATATTCCGTATCCGACCCGTTTTTTTGTTTGAAAAAACGGATCCGGATACGGATAACGGAATTAAATCCCTACCCATACCCGCAAAAATTTCAGGGATCCGATCCGGATCCGGGTCTAGACCCGACCCGTTGACCGGCCTAGGGTCACCCATCCTAGTACTACTGTCGCCCAAGCACGCTTAACTTCGAAGTTCTGATGGGATCCGGTGCATTAGTGCTGGTATGATCGCACCCGCCATGTTCCTTTCGCTTTATTCTTTTAAACTGCCACGTCCTGTGAAGCAGTTTGGCTTTTCTGGACCCGAATTCATTCTAAGCGTCAATTCATGAATTTCCTCTCATCCTTTTATTTATTTACTTTTATATTTTTTTCTTGTTGCTTTGCACCTTTTTTTTCACTCGTCGCACAACTCTCAATTATCCTGAAATTGATCCTTCACGCTTGCGCTTATACATTTGCGCCGACAACATTGACCGACGATCCGGGCTTCGATCCAGCCGTACCGTTCCTGACTTGTCTCGCGCCTTCAGATCCGCCTTCATGCTTCGATAAGAAGCAAAATAAAAAGCAATCGTTCCGACGGAGCTAAATTACTACAGCATAAAGAACGAAGGGGAAATTTGGATTTCGAAACAAAAAAGGGAGGGGTGCAACACGAGGACTTCCCAGGGGGTCACCCATCCTAGTACTACTCTCGCCCAAGCACGCTTAACTTCGGAGTTCTGATGGGATCCGGTGCATTAGTGCTGGTATGATCGCACCCGCCATGTTCCTTTCGCTTTATTCTTTTAAACTGCCCCGTCCTGTGAAGCAGTGTGGCTTTTCTGGACCCGAATTCATTTTAAGCGTCAATTCAAGAATTTCCCCTCATCCTTTTATTTATTTACTTTTACATTTTTTTCTTGTTGATTTGCACCATTTTTTTTCCCTCGTCGCGCAAGTCTCAATTATCCTGAAATTGATCCTTCACGCTTGCGCTTATACATTTGCGCCGACAACTTTGACCGACGATCCGGGCTTCGATCCAGCCGTACCGTTCCTGACTTGTCTCGCGCCTTCAGATCCGCCTTCATGCTTCGATGAGAAGCAAAATATAAAGCAATCGTTCCGACGGAGCTAAATTACTACAGCATAAAGAACGAAGGGGAAATTTGGATTTCGAAACAAAAAAGGGAGGGGTGCAACACGAGGATTTCCCAGGGGGTCACCTAGGGGTGTCAACGGGCCGGGTCCGGGCCGGAATTCATTATTCCGGACCCGGACCCGGATCCGACCCGTTTACCCGACGGGTCTTTTATTCTGTGTTCCGGATCCGGACCCGGCGAGTCTCGGATCCGGGTCGGGTCTACCCGAACAAATTTGCCAAAATTTATAATTTCTAACAAAAAAGAGAAAAAGATATATTTGTAAACTAATTTCTAACTAATGCAAAGAAAAAACCAAATAAGAAAATAAATCAAATTGATTTTACTCAAATACATCATCCTAATCAAATTATATTGATAATATATATTTTTTACAAATTATTAAATCATTTATATCCGGATCCGGGTCTAATACGGGTCGGAATACTATATTCAGTATCCGACCCGTTTTTTTGTTTGAAAAAACGGATCCGGATCCGGATAACGGAATTAAATCCCTACCCATACCCGCAAAAATTTCAGGGATCCGATCCGGATCCGGGTGTAGACCCAACCCGTTGACCGGCCTAGGGTCACCCATCCTAGTACTACTGTCGCCCAAGCACGCTTAACTTCGAAGTTCTGATGGGATCCGGTGCATTAGTGCTGGTATGATCGCACCCGCCATGTTCCTTTCGCTTTATTCTTTTAAACTGCCCCGTCCTGTGAAGCAGTGTGGCTTTTCTGGACCCGAATTCATTTTAAGCGTCAATTCAAGAATTTCCCCTCATCCTTTTATTTATTTACTTTTACATTTTTTTCTTGTTGATTTGCACCATTTTTTTTCCCTCGTCGCGCAACTCTCAATTATCCTGAAATTGATCCTTCACGCTTGCGCTTATACATTTGCGCCGACAACTTTGACCGACGATCCGGGCTTCGATCCAGCCGTACCGTTCCTGACTTGTCTCGCGCCTTCAGATCCGCCTTCATGCTTCGATGAGAAGCAAAATATAAAGCAATCGTTCCGACGGAGCTAAATTACTACAGCATAAAGAACGAAGGGGAAATTTGGATTTCGAAACAAAAAAGGGAGGGGTGCAACACGAGGATTTCCCAGGGGGTCACCTAGGGGTGTCAACGGGCCGGGTCCGGGCCGGAATTCATTATTCCGGACCCGGACCCGGATCCGACCCGTTTACCCGACGGGTCTTTTATTCTGTGTTCCGGATCCGGACCCGGCGAGTCTCGGATCCGGGTCGGGTCTACCCGAACAAATTTGCCAAAATTTATAATTTCTAACAAAAAAGAGAAAAAGATATATTTGTAAACTAATTTCTAACTAATGCAAAGAAAAAACCAAATAAGAAAATAAATCAAATTGATTTTACTCAAATACATCATCCTAATCAAATTATATTGATAATATATATTTTTTATAAATTATTAAATCATTTATATCCGGATCCGGGTCTAATACGGGTCGGAATACTATATTCCGTATCCGACCCGTTTTTTTGTTTGAAAAAACGGATCCGGATCCGGATAACGGAATTAAATCCCTACCCATACCCGAAAAAATTTCAGGGATCCGATCCGGATCCGGGTCTAGACCCGACCCGTTGACAGGCCTAGGGTCACCCATCCTAGTACTACTGTCGCCCAAGCACGCTTAACTTCGGAGTTCTGATGGGATCCGGTGCATTAGTGCTGGTATGATCGCACCCGCCATGTTCCTTTCGCTTTATTCTTTTAAACTGCCACGTCCTGTGAAGCAGTTTGGCTTTTCTGGACCCGAATTCATTCTAAGCGTCAATTCATGAATTTCCTCTCATCCTTTTATTTATTTACTTTTATATTTTTTTCTTGTTGCTTTGCACCTTTTTTTTCACTCGTCGCACAACTCTCAATTATCCTGAAATTGATCCTTCACGCTTGCGCTTATACATTTGCGCCGACAACATTGACCGACGATCCGGGCTTCGATCCAGCCGTACCGTTCCTGACTTGTCTCGCGCCTTCAGATCCGCCTTCATGCTTCGATAAGAAGCAAAATATAAAGCAATCGTTCCGACGGAGCTAAATTACTACAGCATAAAGAACGAAGGGGAAATTTGGATTTCGAAACAAAAAAGGGAGGGGTGCAACACGAGGATTTCCCAGGGGGTCACCTAGGGGTGTCAACGGGCCGGGTCCGGGCCGGAATTCATTATTCCGGACCCGGACCCGGATCCGACCCGTTTACCCGACGGGTCTTTTATTCTGTGTTCCGGATCCGGACCCGGCGAGTCTCGGATCCGGGTCGGGTCTACCCGAACAAATTTGCCAAAATTTATAATTTCTAACAAAAAAGAGAAAAAGATATATTTGTAAACAAATTTCTAGCTAATGCAAAGAAAAAACCAAATAAGAAAATAAATCAAATTGATTTTACTCAAATACATCATCCTAATCAAATTATATTGATAATATATATTTTTTATAAATTATTAAATCATTTATATCCGGATCCGGGTATAATACGGGTCGGAATACTATATTCCGTATCCGACCCGTTTTTTTGTTTGAAAAAACGGATCCGGATCCGGATAACGGAATTAAATCCCTACCCATACCCGAAAAAATTTCAGGGATCCGATCCGGATCCGGGTCTAGACCCGACCCGTTGACAGGCCTAGGGTCACCCATCCTAGTACTACTGTCGCCCAAGCACGCTTAACTTCGGAGTTCTGATGGGATCCGGTGCATTAGTGCTGGTATGATCGCACCCGCCATGTTCCTTTCGCTTTATTCTTTTAAACTGCCACGTCCTGTGAAGCAGTTTGGCTTTTCTGGACCCGAATTCATTCTAAGCGTCAATTCATGAATTTCCTCTCATCCTTTTATTTATTTACTTTTATATTTTTTTCTTGTTGCTTTGCACCTTTTTTTTCCCTCGTCGCACAACTCTCAATTATCCTGAAATTGATCCTTCACGCTTGCGCTTATGCATTTGCGCCGACAACTTTGACCGACGATCCGGGCTTCGATCCAGCCGTACCGTTCCTGACTTGTCTCGCGCCTTCAGATCCGCCTTCATGCTTCGATAAGAAGCAAAATATAAAGCAATCGTTCCGACGGAGCTAAATTACTACAGCATAAAGAACGAAGGGGAAATTTGGATTTCGAAACAAAAAAGGGAGGGGTGCAACACGAGGACTTCCCAGGGGGTCACCCATCCTAGTACTACTCTCGCCCAAGCACGCTTAACTTCGGAGTTCTGATGGGATCCGGTGCATTAGTGCTGGTATGATCGCACCCGCCATGTTCCTTTCGCTTTATTCTTTTAAACTGCCCCGTCCTGTGAAGCAGTGTGGCTTTTCTGGACACGAATTCATTTTAAGCGTCAATTCAAGAATTTCCCCTCATCCTTTTATTTATTTACTTTTACATTTTTTTCTTGTTGATTTGCACCATTTTTTTTTCCCTCGTCGCGCAACTCTCAATTATCCTGAAATTGATCCTTCACGCTTGCGCTTATACATTTGCGCCGACAACTTTGACCGACGATCCGGGCTTCGATCCAGCCGTACCGTTCCTGACTTGTCTCGCGCCTTCAGATCCGCCTTCATGCTTCGATGAGAAGCAAAATATAAAGCAATCGTTCCGACGGAGCTAAATTACTACAGCATAAAGAACGAAGGGAAAATTTGGATTTCGAAACAAAAAAGGGAGGGGTGCAACACGAGGATTTCCCAGGGGGTCACCTAGGGGTGTCAACGGGCCGGGTCCGGGCCGGAATTCATTATTCCGGACCCGGACCCGGATCCGACCCGTTTACCCGACGGGTCTTTTATTCTGTGTTCCGGATCCGGACCCGGCGAGTCTCGGATCCGGGTCGGGTCTACCCGAACAAATTTGCCAAAATTTATAATTTCTAACAAAAAAGAGAAAAAGATATATTTGTAAACTAATTTCTAACTAATGCAAATAAAAAACCAAATAAGAAAATAAATCAAATTCATTTTACTCAAATACATGATCCTAATCAAATTATATTGATAATATATATTTTTTATAAATTATTAAATCATTTATATCCGGATCCGGGTCTAATACGGGTCGGAATACTATATTCCGTATCCGACCCGTTTTTTTGTTTGAAAAAACGGATCCGGATACGGATAACGGAATTAAATCCCTACCCATACCCGCAAAAATTTCAGGGATCCGATCCGGATCCGGGTCTAGACCCGACCCGTTGACCGGCCTAGGGTCACCCATCCTAGTACTACTGTCGCCCAAGCACGCTTAACTTCGAAGTTCTGATGGGATCCGGTGCATTAGTGCTGGTATGATCGCACCCGCCATGTTCCTTTCGCTTTATTCTTTTAAACTGCCACGTCCTGTGAAGCAGTTTGGCTTTTCTGGACCCGAATTCATTCTAAGCGTCAATTCATGAATTTCCTCTCATCCTTTTATTTATTTACTTTTATATTTTTTTCTTGTTGCTTTGCACCTTTTTTTTCACTCGTCGCACAACTCTCAATTATCCTGAAATTGATCCTTCACGCTTGCGCTTATACATTTGCGCCGACAACATTGACCGACGATCCGGGCTTCGATCCAGCCGTACCGTTCCTGACTTGTCTCGCGCCTTCAGATCCGCCTTCATGCTTCGATAAGAAGCAAAATAAAAAGCAATCGTTCCGACGGAGCTAAATTACTACAGCATAAAGAACGAAGGGGAAATTTGGATTTCGAAACAAAAAAGGGAGGGGTGCAACACGAGGACTTCCCAGGGGGTCACCCATCCTAGTACTACTCTCGCCCAAGCACGCTTAACTTCGGAGTTCTGATGGGATCCGGTGCATTAGTGCTGGTATGATCGCACCCGCCATGTTCCTTTCGCTTTATTCTTTTAAACTGCCCCGTCCTGTGAAGCAGTGTGGCTTTTCTGGACCCGAATTCATTTTAAGCGTCAATTCAAGAATTTCCCCTCATCCTTTTATTTATTTACTTTTACATTTTTTTCTTGTTGATTTGCACCATTTTTTTTCCCTCGTCGCGCAAGTCTCAATTATCCTGAAATTGATCCTTCACGCTTGCGCTTATACATTTGCGCCGACAACTTTGACCGACGATCCGGGCTTCGATCCAGCCGTACCGTTCCTGACTTGTCTCGCGCCTTCAGATCCGCCTTCATGCTTCGATGAGAAGCAAAATATAAAGCAATCGTTCCGACGGAGCTAAATTACTACAGCATAAAGAACGAAGGGGAAATTTGGATTTCGAAACAAAAAAGGGAGGGGTGCAACACGAGGATTTCCCAGGGGGTCACCTAGGGGTGTCAACGGGCCGGGTCCGGGCCGGAATTCATTATTCCGGACCCGGACCCGGATCCGACCCGTTTACCCGACGGGTCTTTTATTCTGTGTTCCGGATCCGGACCCGGCGAGTCTCGGATCCGGGTCGGGTCTACCCGAACAAATTTGCCAAAATTTATAATTTCTAACAAAAAAGAGAAAAAGATATATTTGTAAACTAATTTCTAACTAATGCAAAGAAAAAACCAAATAAGAAAATAAATCAAATTGATTTTACTCAAATACATCATCCTAATCAAATTATATTGATAATATATATTTTTTACAAATTATTAAATCATTTATATCCGGATCCGGGTCTAATACGGGTCGGAATACTATATTCAGTATCCGACCCGTTTTTTTGTTTGAAAAAACGGATCCGGATCCGGATAACGGAATTAAATCCCTACCCATACCCGCAAAAATTTCAGGGATCCGATCCGGATCCGGGTGTAGACCCAACCCGTTGACCGGCCTAGGGTCACCCATCCTAGTACTACTGTCGCCCAAGCACGCTTAACTTCGAAGTTCTGATGGGATCCGGTGCATTAGTGCTGGTATGATCGCACCCGCCATGTTCCTTTCGCTTTATTCTTTTAAACTGCCCCGTCCTGTGAAGCAGTGTGGCTTTTCTGGACCCGAATTCATTTTAAGCGTCAATTCAAGAATTTCCCCTCATCCTTTTATTTATTTACTTTTACATTTTTTTCTTGTTGATTTGCACCATTTTTTTTCCCTCGTCGCGCAACTCTCAATTATCCTGAAATTGATCCTTCACGCTTGCGCTTATACATTTGCGCCGACAACTTTGACCGACGATCCGGGCTTCGATCCAGCCGTACCGTTCCTGACTTGTCTCGCGCCTTCAGATCCGCCTTCATGCTTCGATGAGAAGCAAAATATAAAGCAATCGTTCCGACGGAGCTAAATTACTACAGCATAAAGAACGAAGGGGAAATTTGGATTTCGAAACAAAAAAGGGAGGGGTGCAACACGAGGATTTCCCAGGGGGTCACCTAGGGGTGTCAACGGGCCGGGTCCGGGCCGGAATTCATTATTCCGGACCCGGACCCGGATCCGACCCGTTTACCCGACGGGTCTTTTATTCTGTGTTCCGGATCCGGACCCGGCGAGTCTCGGATCCGGGTCGGGTCTACCCGAACAAATTTGCCAAAATTTATAATTTCTAACAAAAAAGAGAAAAAGATATATTTGTAAACTAATTTCTAACTAATGCAAAGAAAAAACCAAATAAGAAAATAAATCAAATTGATTTTACTCAAATACATCATCCTAATCAAATTATATTGATAATATATATTTTTTATAAATTATTAAATCATTTATATCCGGATCCGGGTCTAATACGGGTCGGAATACTATATTCCGTATCCGACCCGTTTTTTTGTTTGAAAAAACGGATCCGGATCCGGATAACGGAATTAAATCCCTACCCATACCCGAAAAAATTTCAGGGATCCGATCCGGATCCGGGTCTAGACCCGACCCGTTGACAGGCCTAGGGTCACCCATCCTAGTACTACTGTCGCCCAAGCACGCTTAACTTCGGAGTTCTGATGGGATCCGGTGCATTAGTGCTGGTATGATCGCACCCGCCATGTTCCTTTCGCTTTATTCTTTTAAACTGCCACGTCCTGTGAAGCAGTTTGGCTTTTCTGGACCCGAATTCATTCTAAGCGTCAATTCATGAATTTCCTCTCATCCTTTTATTTATTTACTTTTATATTTTTTTCTTGTTGCTTTGCACCTTTTTTTTCACTCGTCGCACAACTCTCAATTATCCTGAAATTGATCCTTCACGCTTGCGCTTATACATTTGCGCCGACAACATTGACCGACGATCCGGGCTTCGATCCAGCCGTACCGTTCCTGACTTGTCTCGCGCCTTCAGATCCGCCTTCATGCTTCGATAAGAAGCAAAATATAAAGCAATCGTTCCGACGGAGCTAAATTACTACAGCATAAAGAACGAAGGGGAAATTTGGATTTCGAAACAAAAAAGGGAGGGGTGCAACACGAGGATTTCCCAGGGGGTCACCTAGGGGTGTCAACGGGCCGGGTCCGGGCCGGAATTCATTATTCCGGACCCGGACCCGGATCCGACCCGTTTACCCGACGGGTCTTTTATTCTGTGTTCCGGATCCGGACCCGGCGAGTCTCGGATCCGGGTCGGGTCTACCCGAACAAATTTGCCAAAATTTATAATTTCTAACAAAAAAGAGAAAAAGATATATTTGTAAACAAATTTCTAGCTAATGCAAAGAAAAAACCAAATAAGAAAATAAATCAAATTGATTTTACTCAAATACATCATCCTAATCAAATTATATTGATAATATATATTTTTTATAAATTATTAAATCATTTATATCCGGATCCGGGTATAATACGGGTCGGAATACTATATTCCGTATCCGACCCGTTTTTTTGTTTGAAAAAACGGATCCGGATCCGGATAACGGAATTAAATCCCTACCCATACCCGAAAAAATTTCAGGGATCCGATCCGGATCCGGGTCTAGACCCGACCCGTTGACAGGCCTAGGGTCACCCATCCTAGTACTACTGTCGCCCAAGCACGCTTAACTTCGGAGTTCTGATGGGATCCGGTGCATTAGTGCTGGTATGATCGCACCCGCCATGTTCCTTTCGCTTTATTCTTTTAAACTGCCACGTCCTGTGAAGCAGTTTGGCTTTTCTGGACCCGAATTCATTCTAAGCGTCAATTCATGAATTTCCTCTCATCCTTTTATTTATTTACTTTTATATTTTTTTCTTGTTGCTTTGCACCTTTTTTTTCCCTCGTCGCACAACTCTCAATTATCCTGAAATTGATCCTTCACGCTTGCGCTTATGCATTTGCGCCGACAACTTTGACCGACGATCTGGGCTTCGATCCAGCTGTACCGTTCCTGACTTGTCTCGCGCCTTCAGATCCGCCTTCATGCTTCGATAAGAAGCAAAATATAAAGCAATCGTTCCGACGGAGCTAAATTACTACAGCATAAAGAACGAAGGGGAAATTTGGATTTCGAAACAAAAAAGGGAGGGGTGCAACACGAGGACTTCCCAGGGGGTCACCCATCCTAGTACTACTCTCGCCCAAGCACGCTTAACTTCGGAGTTCTGATGGGATCCGGTGCATTAGTGCTGGTATGATCGCACCCGCCATGTTCCTTTCGCTTTATTCTTTTAAACTGCCCCGTCCTGTGAAGCAGTGTGGCTTTTCTGGACCCGAATTCATTTTAAGCGTCAATTCAAGAATTTCCCCTCATCCTTTTATTTATTTACTTTTACATTTTTTTCTTGTTGATTTGCACCATTTTTTTTCCCTCGTCGCGCAAGTCTCAATTATCCTGAAATTGATCCTTCACGCTTGCGCTTATACATTTGCGCCGACAACTTTGACCGACGATCCGGGCTTCGATCCAGCCGTACCGTTCCTGACTTGTCTCGCGCCTTCAGATCCGCCTTCATGCTTCGATGAGAAGCAAAATATAAAGCAATCGTTCCGACGGAGCTAAATTACTACAGCATAAAGAACGAAGGGGAAATTTGGATTTCGAAACAAAAAAGGGAGGGGTGCAACACGAGGATTTCCCAGGGGGTCACCTAGGGGTGTCAACGGGCCGGGTCCGGGCCGGAATTCATTATTCCGGACCCGGACCCGGATCCGACCCGTTTACCCGACGGGTCTTTTATTCTGTGTTCCGGATCCGGACCCGGCGAGTCTCGGATCCGGGTCGGGTCTACCCGAACAAATTTGCCAAAATTTATAATTTCTAACAAAAAAGAGAAAAAGATATATTTGTAAACAAATTTCTAGCTAATGCAAAGAAAAAACCAAATAAGAAAATAAATCAAATTGATTTTACTCAAATACATCATCCTAATCAAATTATATTGATAATATATATTTTTTATAAATTATTAAATCATTTATATCCGGATCCGGGTCTAATACGGGTCGGAATACTATATTCCGTATCCGACCCGTTTTTTTGTTTGAAAAAACGGATCCGGATACGGATAACGGAATTAAATCCCTACCCATACCCGCAAAAATTTCAGGGATCCGATCCGGATCCGGGTTTAGACCCGACCCGTTGACCGGCCTAGGGTCACCCATCCTAGTACTACTGTCGCCCAAGCACGCTTAACTTCGAAGTTCTGATGGGATCCGGTGCATTAGTGCTAGTATGATCGCACCCACCATTTTCCTTTCGCTTTATTCTTTTAAACTGCCACGTCCTGTGAAGCAGTTTGGCTTTTCTGGATCCGAATTCATTCTAAGCGTCAATTCATGAATTTCCTCTCATCCTTTTATTTATTTACTTTTATATTTTTTTCTTGTTGCTTTGCACCTTTTTTTTCACTCGTCGCACAACTCTCAATTATCCTGAAATTGATCCTTCACGCTTGCACTTATACATTTGCGCCGACAACATTGACCGACGATCCGGGCTTCGATCCAGCCGTACCGTTCCTGACTTGTCTCGCGCCTTCAGATCCGCCTTCATGCTTCGATAAGAAGCAAAATAAAAAGCAATCGTTCCGACGGAGCTAAATTACTACAGCATAAAGAACGAAGGGGAAATTTGGATTTCGAAACAAAAAAGGGAGGGGTGCAACACGAGGACTTCCCAGGGGGTCACCCATCCTAGTACTACTCTCGCCCAAGCACGCTTAACTTCGGAGTTCTGATGGGATCCGGTGCATTAGTGCTGGTATGATCGCACCCGCCATGTTCCTTTCGCTTTATTCTTTTAAACTGCCCCGTCCTGTGAAGCAGTGTGGCTTTTCTGGACCCGAATTCATTTTAAGCGTCAATTCAAGAATTTCCCCTCATCCTTTTATTTATTTACTTTTACATTTTTTTCTTGTTGATTTGCACCATTTTTTTTTTCCCTCGTCGCGCAACTCTCAATTATCCTGAAATTGATCCTTCACGCTTGCGCTTATACATTTGCGCCGACAACTTTGACCGACGATCCGGGCTTCGATCCAGCCGTACCGTTCCTGACTTGTCTCGCGCCTTCAGATCCGCCTTCATGCTTCGATGAGAAGCAAAATATAAAGCAATCGTTCCGACGGAGCTAAATTACTACAGCATAAAGAACGAAGGGGAAATTTGGATTTCGAAACAAAAAAGGGAGGGGTGCAACACGAGGATTTCCCAGGGGGTCACCTAGGGGTGTCAACGGGCCGGGTCCGGGCCGGAATTCATTATTCCGGACCCGGACCCGGATCCGACCCGTTTACCCGACGGGTCTTTTATTCGGTGTTCCGGATCCGGACCCGGCGAGTCTCGGATCCGGGTCGGGTCTACCCGAACAAATTTGCCAAAATTTATAATTTCTAACAAAAAAGAGAAAAAGATATATTTGTAAACTAATTTCTAACTAATGCAAAGAAAAAACCAAATAAGAAAATAAATCAAATTGATTTTACTCAAATACATCATCCTAATCAAATTATATTGATAATATATATTTTTTACAAATTATTAAATCATTTATATCCGGATCCGGGTCTAATACGGGTCGGAATACTATATTCCGTATCCGACCCGTTTTTTTGTTTGAAAAAACGGATCCGGATCCGGATAACGGAATTAAATCCCTACCCATACCCGCAAAAATTTCAGGGATCCGATCCGGATCCGGGTGTAGACCCAACCCGTTGACCGGCCTAGGGTCACCCATCCTAGTACTACTGTCGCCCAAGCACGCTTAACTTCGAAGTTCTGATGGGATCCGGTGCATTAGTGCTGGTATGATCGCACCCGCCATGTTCCTTTCGCTTTATTCTTTTAAACTGCCCCGTCCTGTGAAGCAGTGTGGCTTTTCTGGACCCGAATTCATTTTAAGCGTCAATTCAAGAATTTCCCCTCATCCTTTTATTTATTTACTTTTACATTTTTTTCTTGTTGATTTGCACCATTTTTTTTCCCTCGTCGCGCAACTCTCAATTATCCTGAAATTGATCCTTCACGCTTGCGCTTATACATTTGCGCCGACAACTTTGACCGACGATCCGGGCTTCGATCCAGCCGTACCGTTCCTGACTTGTCTCGCGCCTTCAGATCCGCCTTCATGCTTCGATGAGAAGCAAAATATAAAGCAATCGTTCCGACGGAGCTAAATTACTACAGCATAAAGAACGAAGGGGAAATTTGGATTTCGAAACAAAAAAGGGAGGGGTGCAACACGAGGATTTCCCAGGGGGTCACCTAGGGGTGTCAACGGGCCGGGTCCGGGCCGGAATTCATTATTCCGGACCCGGACCCGGATCCGACCCGTTTACCCGACGGGTCTTTTATTCTGTGTTCCGGATCCGGACCCGGCGAGTCTCGGATCCGGGTCGGGTCTACCCGAACAAATTTGCCAAAATTTATAATTTCTAACAAAAAAGAGAAAAAGATATATTTGTAAACAAATTTCTAGCTAATGCAAAGAAAAAACCAAATAAGAAAATAAATCAAATTGATTTTACTCAAATACATCATCCTAATCAAATTATATTGATAATATATATTTTTTATAAATTATTAAATCATTTATATCCGGATCCGGGTCTAATACGGGTCGGAATACTATATTCCGTATCCGACCCGTTTTTTTGTTTGAAAAAACGGATTCGGATCCGGATAACGGAATTAAATCCCTACCCATACCCGAAAAAATTTCAGGGATCCGATCCGGATCCGGGTCTAGACCCGACCCGTTGACAGGCCTAGGGTCACCCATCCTAGTACTACTGTCGCCCAAGCACGCTTAACTTCGGAGTTCTGATGGGATCCGGTGCATTAGTGCTGGTATGATCGCACCCGCCATGTTCCTTTCGCTTTATTCTTTTAAACTGCCACGTCCTGTGAAGCAGTTTGGCTTTTCTGGACCCGAATTCATTCTAAGCGTCAATTCATGAATTTCCTCTCATCCTTTTATTTATTTACTTTTATATTTTTTTCTTGTTGCTTTGCACCTTTTTTTTCACTCGTCGCACAACTCTCAATTATCCTGAAATTGATCCTTCACGCTTGCGCTTATACATTTGCGCCGACAACATTGACCGACGATCCGGGCTTCGATCCAGCCGTACCGTTCCTGACTTGTCTCGCGCTTTCAGATCCGCCTTCATGCTTCGATAAGAAGCAAAATATAAAGCAATCGTTCCGACGGAGCTAAATTACTACAGCATAAAGAACGAAGGGGAAATTTGGATTTCGAAACAAAAAAGGGAGGGGTGCAACACGAGGACTTCCCAGGGGGTCACCCATCCTAGTACTACTCTCGCCCAAGCACGCTTAACTTCGGAGTTCTGATGGGATCCGGTGCATTAGTGCTGGTATGATCGCACCCGCCATGTTCCTTTCGCTTTATTCTTTTAAACTGCCCCGTCCTGTGAAGCAGTGTGGCTTTTCTGGACCCGAATTCATTTTAAGCGTCAATTCAAGAATTTCCCCTCATCCTTTTATTTATTTACTTTTACATTTTTTTCTTGTTGATTTGCACCATTTTTTTTTCCCTCGTCGCGCAACTCTCAATTATCCTGAAATTGATCCTTCACGCTTGCGCTTATACATTTGCGCCGACAACTTTGACCGACGATCCGGGCTTCGATCCAGCCGTACCGTTCCTGACTTGTCTCGCGCCTTCAGATCCGCCTTCATGCTTCGATGAGAAGCAAAATATAAAGCAATCGTTCCGACGGAGCTAAATTACTACAGCATAAAGAACGAAGGGGAAATTTGGATTTCGAAACAAAAAAGGGAGGGGTGCAACACGAGGATTTCCCAGGGGGTCACCTAGGGGTGTCAACGGGCCGGGTCCGGGCCGGAATTCATTATTCCGGACCCGGACCCGGATCCGACCCGTTTACCCGACGGGTCTTTTATTCGGTGTTCCGGATCCGGACCCGGCGAGTCTCGGATCCGGGTCGGGTCTACCCGAACAAATTTGCCAAAATTTATAATTTCTAACAAAAAAGAGAAAAAGATATATTTGTAAACTAATTTCTAACTAATGCAAAGAAAAAACCAAATAAGAAAATAAATCAAATTGATTTTACTCAAATACATCATCCTAATCAAATTATATTGATAATATATATTTTTTACAAATTATTAAATCATTTATATCCGGATCCGGGTCTAATACGGGTCGGAATACTATATTCCGTATCCGACCCGTTTTTTTGTTTGAAAAAACGGATCCGGATCCGGATAACGGAATTAAATCCCTACCCATACCCGCAAAAATTTCAGGGATCCGATCCGGATCCGGGTGTAGACCCAACCCGTTGACCGGCCTAGGGTCACCCATCCTAGTACTACTGTCGCCCAAGCACGCTTAACTTCGAAGTTCTGATGGGATCCGGTGCATTAGTGCTGGTATGATCGCACCCGCCATGTTCCTTTCGCTTTATTCTTTTAAACTGCCCCGTCCTGTGAAGCAGTGTGGCTTTTCTGGACCCGAATTCATTTTAAGCGTCAATTCAAGAATTTCCCCTCATCCTTTTATTTATTTACTTTTACATTTTTTTCTTGTTGATTTGCACCATTTTTTTTCCCTCGTCGCGCAACTCTCAATTATCCTGAAATTGATCCTTCACGCTTGCGCTTATACATTTGCGCCGACAACTTTGACCGACGATCCGGGCTTCGATCCAGCCGTACCGTTCCTGACTTGTCTCGCGCCTTCAGATCCGCCTTCATGCTTCGATGAGAAGCAAAATATAAAGCAATCGTTCCGACGGAGCTAAATTACTACAGCATAAAGAACGAAGGGGAAATTTGGATTTCGAAACAAAAAAGGGAGGGGTGCAACACGAGGATTTCCCAGGGGGTCACCTAGGGGTGTCAACGGGCCGGGTCCGGGCCGGAATTCATTATTCCGGACCCGGACCCGGATCCGACCCGTTTACCCGACGGGTCTTTTATTCTGTGTTCCGGATCCGGACCCGGCGAGTCTCGGATCCGGGTCGGGTCTACCCGAACAAATTTGCCAAAATTTATAATTTCTAACAAAAAAGAGAAAAAGATATATTTGTAAACAAATTTCTAGCTAATGCAAAGAAAAAACCAAATAAGAAAATAAATCAAATTGATTTTACTCAAATACATCATCCTAATCAAATTATATTGATAATATATATTTTTTATAAATTATTAAATCATTTATATCCGGATCCGGGTATAATACGGGTCGGAATACTATATTCCGTATCCGACCCGTTTTTTTGTTTGAAAAAACGGATCCGGATCCGGATAACGGAATTAAATCCCTACCCATACCCGAAAAAATTTCAGGGATCCGATCCGGATCCGGGTCTAGACCCGACCCGTTGACAGGCCTAGGGTCACCCATCCTAGTACTACTGTCGCCCAAGCACGCTTAACTTCGGAGTTCTGATGGGATCCGGTGCATTAGTGCTGGTATGATCGCACCCGCCATGTTCCTTTCGCTTTATTCTTTTAAACTGCCACGTCCTGTGAAGCAGTTTGGCTTTTCTGGACCCGAATTCATTCTAAGCGTCAATTCATGAATTTCCTCTCATCCTTTTATTTATTTACTTTTATATTTTTTTCTTGTTGCTTTGCACCTTTTTTTTCCCTCGTCGCACAACTCTCAATTATCCTGAAATTGATCCTTCACGCTTGCGCTTATGCATTTGCGCCGACAACTTTGACCGACGATCTGGGCTTCGATCCAGCTGTACCGTTCCTGACTTGTCTCGCGCCTTCAGATCCGCCTTCATGCTTCGATAAGAAGCAAAATATAAAGCAATCGTTCCGACGGAGCTAAATTACTACAGCATAAAGAACGAAGGGGAAATTTGGATTTCGAAACAAAAAAGGGAGGGGTGCAACACGAGGACTTCCCAGGGGGTCACCCATCCTAGTACTACTCTCGCCCAAGCACGCTTAACTTCGGAGTTCTGATGGGATCCGGTGCATTAGTGCTGGTATGATCGCACCCGCCATGTTCCTTTCGCTTTATTCTTTTAAACTGCCCCGTCCTGTGAAGCAGTGTGGCTTTTCTGGACCCGAATTCATTTTAAGCGTCAATTCAAGAATTTCCCCTCATCCTTTTATTTATTTACTTTTACATTTTTTTCTTGTTGATTTGCACCATTTTTTTTCCCTCGTCGCGCAACTCTCAATTATCCTGAAATTGATCCTTCACGCTTGCGCTTATACATTTGCGCCGACAACTTTGACCGACGATCCGGGCTTCGATCCAGCCGTACCGTTCCTGACTTGTCTCGCGCCTTCAGATCCGCCTTCATGCTTCGATGAGAAGCAAAATATAAAGCAATCGTTCCGACGGAGCTAAATTACTACAGCATAAAGAACGAAGGGGAAATTTGGATTTCGAAACAAAAAAGGGAGGGGTGCAACACGAGGATTTCCCAGGGGGTCACCTAGGGGTGTCAACGGGCCGGGTCCGGGCCGGAATTCATTATTCCGGACCCGGACCCGGATCCGACCCGTTTACCCGACGGGTCTTTTATTCTGTGTTCCGGATCCGGACCCGGCGAGTCTCGGATCCGGGTCGGGTCTACCCGAACAAATTTGCCAAAATTTATAATTTCTAACAAAAAAGAGAAAAAGATATATTTGTAAACAAATTTCTAGCTAATGCAAAGAAAAAACCAAATAAGAAAATAAATCAAATTGATTTTACTCAAATACATCATCCTAATCAAATTATATTGATAATATATATTTTTTATAAATTATTAAATCATTTATATCCGGATCCGGGTCTAATACGGGTCGGAATACTATATTCCGTATCCGACCCGTTTTTTTGTTTGAAAAAACGGATCCGGATACGGATAACGGAATTAAATCCCTACCCATACCCGCAAAAATTTCAGGGATCCGATCCGGATCCGGGTCTAGACCCGACCCGTTGACCGGCCTAGGGTCACCCATCCTAGTACTACTGTCGCCCAAGCACGCTTAACTTCGAAGTTCTGATGGGATCCGGTGCATTAGTGCTAGTATGATCGCACCCACCATTTTCCTTTCGCTTTATTCTTTTAAACTGCCACGTCCTGTGAAGCAGTTTGGCTTTTCTGGACCCGAATTCATTCTAAGCGTCAATTCATGAATTTCCTCTCATCCTTTTATTTATTTACTTTTATATTTTTTTCTTGTTGCTTTGCACCTTTTTTTTCACTCGTCGCACAACTCTCAATTATCCTGAAATTGATCCTTCACGCTTGCGCTTATACATTTGCGCCGACAACATTGACCGACGATCCGGGCTTCGATCCAGCCGTACCGTTCCTGACTTGTCTCGCGCCTTCAGATCCGCCTTCATGCTTCGATAAGAAGCAAAATAAAAAGCAATCGTTCCGACGGAGCTAAATTACTACAGCATAAAGAACGAAGGGGAAATTTGGATTTCGAAACAAAAAAGGGAGGGGTGCAACACGAGGACTTCCCAGGGGGTCACCCATCCTAGTACTACTCTCGCCCAAGCACGCTTAACTTCGGAGTTCTGATGGGATCCGGTGCATTAGTGCTGGTATGATCGCACCCGCCATGTTCCTTTCGCTTTATTCTTTTAAACTGCCCCGTCCTGTGAAGCAGTGTGGCTTTTCTGGACCCGAATTCATTTTAAGCGTCAATTCAAGAATTTCCCCTCATCCTTTTATTTATTTACTTTTACATTTTTTTCTTGTTGATTTGCACCATTTTTTTTTTCCCTCGTCGCGCAACTCTCAATTATCCTGAAATTGATCCTTCACGCTTGCGCTTATACATTTGCGCCGACAACTTTGACCGACGATCCGGGCTTCGATCCAGCCGTACCGTTCCTGACTTGTCTCGCGCCTTCAGATCCGCCTTCATGCTTCGATGAGAAGCAAAATATAAAGCAATCGTTCCGACGGAGCTAAATTACTACAGCATAAAGAACGAAGGGGAAATTTGGATTTCGAAACAAAAAAGGGAGGGGTGCAACACGAGGATTTCCCAGGGGGTCACCTAGGGGTGTCAACGGGCCGGGTCCGGGCCGGAATTCATTATTCCGGACCCGGACCCGGATCCGACCCGTTTACCCGACGGGTCTTTTATTCTGTGTTCCGGATCCGGACCCGGCGAGTCTCGGATCCGGGTCGGGTCTACCCGAACAAATTTGCCAAAATTTATAATTTCTAACAAAAAAGAGAAAAAGATATATTTGTAAACTAATTTCTAACTAATGCAAAGAAAAAACCAAATAAGAAAATAAATCAAATTGATTTTACTCAAATACATCATCCTAATCAAATTATATTGATAATATATATTTTTTATAAATTATTAAATCATTTATATCCGGATCCGGGTCTAATACGGGTCGGAATACTATATTCCGTATCCGACCCGTTTTTTTGTTTGAAAAAACGGATCCGGATCCGGATAACGGAATTAAATCCCTACCCATACCCGAAAAAATTTCAGGGATCCGATCCGGATCCGGGTCTAGACCCGACCCGTTGACAGGCCTAGGGTCACCCATCCTAGTACTACTGTCGCCCAAGCACGCTTAACTTCGGAGTTCTGATGGGATCCGGTGCATTAGTGCTGGTATGATCGCACCCGCCATGTTCCTTTCGCTTTATTCTTTTAAACTGCCACGTCCTGTGAAGCAGTTTGGCTTTTCTGGACCCGAATTCATTCTAAGCGTCAATTCATGAATTTCCTCTCATCCTTTTATTTATTTACTTTTATATTTTTTTCTTGTTGCTTTGCACCTTTTTTTTCCCTCGTCGCACAACTCTCAATTATCCTGAAATTGATCCTTCACGCTTGCGCTTATGCATTTGCGCCGACAACATTGACCGACGATCCGGGCTTCGATCCAGCCGTACCGTTCCTGACTTGTCTCGCGCCTTCAGATCCGCCTTCATGCTTCGATAAGAAGCAAAATATAAAGCAATCGTTCCGACGGAGCTAAATTACTACACCATAAAGAACGAAGGGGAAATTTGGATTTCGAAACAAAAAAGGGAGGGGTGCAACACGAGGACTTCCCAGGGGGTCACCCATCCTAGTACTACTCTCGCCCAAGCACGCTTAACTTCGGAGTTCTGATGGGATCCGGTGCATTAGTGCTGGTATGATCGCACCCGCCATGTTCCTTTCGCTTTATTCTTTTAAACTGCCCCGTCCTGTGAAGCAGTGTGGCTTTTCTGGACACGAATTCATTTTAAGCGTCAATTCAAGAATTTCCCCTCATCCTTTTATTTATTTACTTTTACATTTTTTTCTTGTTGATTTGCACCATTTTTTTTTCCCTCGTCGCGCAACTCTCAATTATCCTGAAATTGATCCTTCACGCTTGCGCTTATACATTTGCGCCGACAACTTTGACCGACGATCCGGGCTTCGATCCAGCCGTACCGTTCCTGACTTGTCTCGCGCCTTCAGATCCGCCTTCATGCTTCGATGAGAAGCAAAATATAAAGCAATCGTTCCGACGGAGCTAAATTACTACAGCATAAAGAACGAAGGGGAAATTTGGATTTCGAAACAAAAAAGGGAGGGGTGCAACACGAGGATTTCCCAGGGGGTCACCTAGGGGTGTCAACGGGCCGGGTCCGGGCCGGAATTCATTATTCCGGACCCGGACCCGGATCCGACCCGTTTACCCGACGGGTCTTTTATTCTGTGTTCCGGATCCGGACCCGGCGAGTCTCGGATCCGGGTCGGGTCTACCCGAACAAATTTGCCAAAATTTATAATTTCTAACAAAAAAGAGAAAAAGATATATTTGTAAACTAATTTCTAACTAATGCAAAGAAAAAACCAAATAAGAAAATAAATCAAATTGATTTTACTCAAATACATCATCCTAATCAAATTATATTGATAATATATATTTTTTATAAATTATTAAATCATTTATATCCGGATCCGGGTCTAATACGGGTCGGAATACTATATTCCGTATCCGACCCGTTTTTTTGTTTGAAAAAACGGATCCGGATCCGGATAACGGAATTAAATCCCTACCCATACCCGCAAAAATTTCAGGGATCCGATCCGGATCCGGGTCTAGACCCGACCCGTTGACAGGCCTAGGGTCACCCATCCTAGTACTACTGTCGCCCAAGCACGCTTAACTTCGGAGTTCTGATGGGATCCGGTGCATTAGTGCTGGTATGATCGCACCCGCCATGTTCCTTTCGCTTTATTCTTTTAAACTGCCACGTCCTGTGAAGCAGTTTGGCTTTTCTGGACCCGAATTCATTCTAAGCGTCAATTCATGAATTTCCTCTCATCCTTTTATTTATTTACTTTTATATTTTTTTCTTGTTGCTTTGCACCTTTTTTTTCCCTCGTCGCACAACTCTCAATTATCCTGAAATTGATCCTTCACGCTTGCGCTTATGCATTTGCGCCGACAACATTGACCGACGATCCGGGCTTCGATCCAGCCGTACCGTTCCTGACTTGTCTCGCGCCTTCAGATCCGCCTTCATGCTTCGATAAGAAGCAAAATATAAAGCAATCGTTCCGACGGAGCTAAATTACTACAGCATAAAGAACGAAGGGGAAATTTGGATTTCGAAACAAAAAAGGGAGGGGTGCAACACGAGGACTTCCCAGGGGGTCACCCATCCTAGTACTACTCTCGCCCAAGCACGCTTAACTTCGGAGTTCTGATGGGATCCGGTGCATTAGTGCTGGTATGATCGCACCCGCCATGTTCCTTTCGCTTTATTCTTTTAAACTGCCCCGTCCTGTGAAGCAGTGTGGCTTTTCTGGACACGAATTCATTTTAAGCGTCAATTCAAGAATTTCCCCTCATCCTTTTATTTATTTACTTTTACATTTTTTTCTTGTTGATTTGCACCATTTTTTTTTCCCTCGTCGCGCAACTCTCAATTATCCTGAAATTGATCCTTCACGCTTGCGCTTATACATTTGCGCCGACAACTTTGACCGACGATCCGGGCTTCGATCCAGCCGTACCGTTCCTGACTTGTCTCGCGCCTTCAGATCCGCCTTCATGCTTCGATGAGAAGCAAAATATAAAGCAATCGTTCCGACGGAGCTAAATTACTACAGCATAAAGAACGAAGGGAAAATTTGGATTTCGAAACAAAAAAGGGAGGGGTGCAACACGAGGATTTCCCAGGGGGTCACCTAGGGGTGTCAACGGGCCGGGTCCGGGCCGGAATTCATTATTCCGGACCCGGACCCGGATCCGACCCGTTTACCCGACGGGTCTTTTATTCTGTGTTCCGGATCCGGACCCGGCGAGTCTCGGATCCGGGTCGGGTCTACCCGAACAAATTTGCCAAAATTTATAATTTCTAACAAAAAAGAGAAAAAGATATATTTGTAAACTAATTTCTAACTAATGCAAATAAAAAACCAAATAAGAAAATAAATCAAATTCATTTTACTCAAATACATGATCCTAATCAAATTATATTGATAATATATATTTTTTATAAATTATTAAATCATTTATATCCGGATCCGGGTCTAATACGGGTCGGAATACTATATTCCGTATCCGACCCGTTTTTTTGTTTGAAAAAACGGATCCGGATACGGATAACGGAATTAAATCCCTACCCATACCCGCAAAAATTTCAGGGATCCGATCCGGATCCGGGTCTAGACCCGACCCGTTGACCGGCCTAGGGTCACCCATCCTAGTACTACTGTCGCCCAAGCACGCTTAACTTCGAAGTTCTGATGGGATCCGGTGCATTAGTGCTGGTATGATCGCACCCGCCATGTTCCTTTCGCTTTATTCTTTTAAACTGCCACGTCCTGTGAAGCAGTTTGGCTTTTCTGGACCCGAATTCATTCTAAGCGTCAATTCATGAATTTCCTCTCATCCTTTTATTTATTTACTTTTATATTTTTTTCTTGTTGCTTTGCACCTTTTTTTTCACTCGTCGCACAACTCTCAATTATCCTGAAATTGATCCTTCACGCTTGCGCTTATACATTTGCGCCGACAACATTGACCGACGATCCGGGCTTCGATCCAGCCGTACCGTTCCTGACTTGTCTCGCGCCTTCAGATCCGCCTTCATGCTTCGATAAGAAGCAAAATAAAAAGCAATCGTTCCGACGGAGCTAAATTACTACAGCATAAAGAACGAAGGGGAAATTTGGATTTCGAAACAAAAAAGGGAGGGGTGCAACACGAGGACTTCCCAGGGGGTCACCCATCCTAGTACTACTCTCGCCCAAGCACGCTTAACTTCGGAGTTCTGATGGGATCCGGTGCATTAGTGCTGGTATGATCGCACCCGCCATGTTCCTTTCGCTTTATTCTTTTAAACTGCCCCGTCCTGTGAAGCAGTGTGGCTTTTCTGGACCCGAATTCATTTTAAGCGTCAATTCAAGAATTTCCCCTCATCCTTTTATTTATTTACTTTTACATTTTTTTCTTGTTGATTTGCACCATTTTTTTTCCCTCGTCGCGCAAGTCTCAATTATCCTGAAATTGATCCTTCACGCTTGCGCTTATACATTTGCGCCGACAACTTTGACCGACGATCCGGGCTTCGATCCAGCCGTACCGTTCCTGACTTGTCTCGCGCCTTCAGATCCGCCTTCATGCTTCGATGAGAAGCAAAATATAAAGCAATCGTTCCGACGGAGCTAAATTACTACAGCATAAAGAACGAAGGGGAAATTTGGATTTCGAAACAAAAAAGGGAGGGGTGCAACACGAGGATTTCCCAGGGGGTCACCTAGGGGTGTCAACGGGCCGGGTCCGGGCCGGAATTCATTATTCCGGACCCGGACCCGGATCCGACCCGTTTACCCGACGGGTCTTTTATTCTGTGTTCCGGATCCGGACCCGGCGAGTCTCGGATCCGGGTCGGGTCTACCCGAACAAATTTGCCAAAATTTATAATTTCTAACAAAAAAGAGAAAAAGATATATTTGTAAACTAATTTCTAACTAATGCAAAGAAAAAACCAAATAAGAAAATAAATCAAATTGATTTTACTCAAATACATCATCCTAATCAAATTATATTGATAATATATATTTTTTACAAATTATTAAATCATTTATATCCGGATCCGGGTCTAATACGGGTCGGAATACTATATTCAGTATCCGACCCGTTTTTTTGTTTGAAAAAACGGATCCGGATCCGGATAACGGAATTAAATCCCTACCCATACCCGCAAAAATTTCAGGGATCCGATCCGGATCCGGGTGTAGACCCAACCCGTTGACCGGCCTAGGGTCACCCATCCTAGTACTACTGTCGCCCAAGCACGCTTAACTTCGAAGTTCTGATGGGATCCGGTGCATTAGTGCTGGTATGATCGCACCCGCCATGTTCCTTTCGCTTTATTCTTTTAAACTGCCCCGTCCTGTGAAGCAGTGTGGCTTTTCTGGACCCGAATTCATTTTAAGCGTCAATTCAAGAATTTCCCCTCATCCTTTTATTTATTTACTTTTACATTTTTTTCTTGTTGATTTGCACCATTTTTTTTCCCTCGTCGCGCAACTCTCAATTATCCTGAAATTGATCCTTCACGCTTGCGCTTATACATTTGCGCCGACAACTTTGACCGACGATCCGGGCTTCGATCCAGCCGTACCGTTCCTGACTTGTCTCGCGCCTTCAGATCCGCCTTCATGCTTCGATGAGAAGCAAAATATAAAGCAATCGTTCCGACGGAGCTAAATTACTACAGCATAAAGAACGAAGGGGAAATTTGGATTTCGAAACAAAAAAGGGAGGGGTGCAACACGAGGATTTCCCAGGGGGTCACCTAGGGGTGTCAACGGGCCGGGTCCGGGCCGGAATTCATTATTCCGGACCCGGACCCGGATCCGACCCGTTTACCCGACGGGTCTTTTATTCTGTGTTCCGGATCCGGACCCGGCGAGTCTCGGATCCGGGTCGGGTCTACCCGAACAAATTTGCCAAAATTTATAATTTCTAACAAAAAAGAGAAAAAGATATATTTGTAAACTAATTTCTAACTAATGCAAAGAAAAAACCAAATAAGAAAATAAATCAAATTGATTTTACTCAAATACATCATCCTAATCAAATTATATTGATAATATATATTTTTTATAAATTATTAAATCATTTATATCCGGATCCGGGTCTAATACGGGTCGGAATACTATATTCCGTATCCGACCCGTTTTTTTGTTTGAAAAAACGGATCCGGATCCGGATAACGGAATTAAATCCCTACCCATACCCGAAAAAATTTCAGGGATCCGATCCGGATCCGGGTCTAGACCCGACCCGTTGACAGGCCTAGGGTCACCCATCCTAGTACTACTGTCGCCCAAGCACGCTTAACTTCGGAGTTCTGATGGGATCCGGTGCATTAGTGCTGGTATGATCGCACCCGCCATGTTCCTTTCGCTTTATTCTTTTAAACTGCCACGTCCTGTGAAGCAGTTTGGCTTTTCTGGACCCGAATTCATTCTAAGCGTCAATTCATGAATTTCCTCTCATCCTTTTATTTATTTACTTTTATATTTTTTTCTTGTTGCTTTGCACCTTTTTTTTCACTCGTCGCACAACTCTCAATTATCCTGAAATTGATCCTTCACGCTTGCGCTTATACATTTGCGCCGACAACATTGACCGACGATCCGGGCTTCGATCCAGCCGTACCGTTCCTGACTTGTCTCGCGCCTTCAGATCCGCCTTCATGCTTCGATAAGAAGCAAAATAAAAAGCAATCGTTCCGACGGAGCTAAATTACTACAGCATAAAGAACGAAGGGGAAATTTGGATTTCGAAACAAAAAAGGGAGGGGTGCAACACGAGGACTTCCCAGGGGGTCACCCATCCTAGTACTACTCTCGCCCAAGCACGCTTAACTTCGGAGTTCTGATGGGATCCGGTGCATTAGTGCTGGTATGATCGCACCCGCCATGTTCCTTTCGCTTTATTCTTTTAAACTGCCCCGTCCTGTGAAGCAGTGTGGCTTTTCTGGACCCGAATTCATTTTAAGCGTCAATTCAAGAATTTCCCCTCATCCTTTTATTTATTTACTTTTACATTTTTTTCTTGTTGATTTGCACCATTTTTTTTTTCCCTCGTCGCGCAACTCTCAATTATCCTGAAATTGATCCTTCACGCTTGCGCTTATACATTTGCGCCGACAACTTTGACCGACGATCCGGGCTTCGATCCAGCCGTACCGTTCCTGACTTGTCTCGCGCCTTCAGATCCGCCTTCATGCTTCGATGAGAAGCAAAATATAAAGCAATCGTTCCGACGGAGCTAAATTACTACAGCATAAAGAACGAAGGGGAAATTTGGATTTCGAAACAAAAAAGGGAGGGGTGCAACACGAGGATTTCCCAGGGGGTCACCTAGGGGTGTCAACGGGCCGGGTCCGGGCCGGAATTCATTATTCCGGACCCGGACCCGGATCCGACCCGTTTACCCGACGGGTCTTTTATTCTGTGTTCCGGATCCGGACCCGGCGAGTCTCGGATCCGGGTCGGGTCTACCCGAACAAATTTGCCAAAATTTATAATTTCTAACAAAAAAGAGAAAAAGATATATTTGTAAACTAATTTCTAACTAATGCAAAGAAAAAACCAAATAAGAAAATAAATCAAATTGATTTTACTCAAATACATCATCCTAATCAAATTATATTGATAATATATATTTTTTATAAATTATTAAATCATTTATATCCGGATCCGGGTCTAATACGGGTCGGAATACTATATTCCGTATCCGACCCGTTTTTTTGTTTGAAAAAACGGATCCGGATCCGGATAACGGAATTAAATCCCTACCCATACCCGAAAAAATTTCAGGGATCCGATCCGGATCCGGGTCTAGACCCGACCCGTTGACAGGCCTAGGGTCACCCATCCTAGTACTACTGTCGCCCAAGCACGCTTAACTTCGGAGTTCTGATGGGATCCGGTGCATTAGTGCTGGTATGATCGCACCCGCCATGTTCCTTTCGCTTTATTCTTTTAAACTGCCACGTCCTGTGAAGCAGTTTGGCTTTTCTGGACCCGAATTCATTCTAAGCGTCAATTCATGAATTTCCTCTCATCCTTTTATTTATTTACTTTTATATTTTTTTCTTGTTGCTTTGCACCTTTTTTTTCCCTCGTCGCACAACTCTCAATTATCCTGAAATTGATCCTTCACGCTTGCGCTTATGCATTTGCGCCGACAACATTGACCGACGATCCGGGCTTCGATCCAGCCGTACCGTTCCTGACTTGTCTCGCGCCTTCAGATCCGCCTTCATGCTTCGATAAGAAGCAAAATATAAAGCAATCGTTCCGACGGAGCTAAATTACTACAGCATAAAGAACGAAGGGGAAATTTGGATTTCGAAACAAAAAAGGGAGGGGTGCAACACGAGGACTTCCCAGGGGGTCACCCATCCTAGTACTACTCTCGCCCAAGCACGCTTAACTTCGGAGTTCTGATGGGATCCGGTGCATTAGTGCTGGTATGATCGCACCCGCCATGTTCCTTTCGCTTTATTCTTTTAAACTGCCCCGTCCTGTGAAGCAGTGTGGCTTTTCTGGACCCGAATTCATTTTAAGCGTCAATTCAAGAATTTCCCCTCATCCTTTTATTTATTTACTTTTACATTTTTTTCTTGTTGATTTGCACCATTTTTTTTTCCCTCGTCGCGCAACTCTCAATTATCCTGAAATTGATCCTTCACGCTTGCGCTTATACATTTGCGCCGACAACTTTGACCGACGATCCGGGCTTCGATCCAGCCGTACCGTTCCTGACTTGTCTCGCGCCTTCAGATCCGCCTTCATGCTTCGATGAGAAGCAAAATATAAAGCAATCGTTCCGACGGAGCTAAATTACTACAGCATAAAGAACGAAGGGGAAATTTGGATTTCGAAACAAAAAAGGGAGGGGTGCAACACGAGGATTTCCCAGGGGGTCACCTAGGGGTGTCAACGGGCCGGGTCCGGGCCGGAATTCATTATTCCGGACCCGGACCCGGATCCGACCCGTTTACCCGACGGGTCTTTTATTCTGTGTTCCGGATCCGGACCCGGCGAGTCTCGGATCCGGGTCGGGTCTACCCGAACAAATTTGCCAAAATTTATAATTTCTAACAAAAAAGAGAAAAAGATATATTTGTAAACTAATTTCTAACTAATGCAAAGAAAAAACCAAATAAGAAAATAAATCAAATTGATTTTACTCAAATACATCATCCTAATCAAATTATATTGATAATATATATTTTTTATAAATTATTAAATCATTTATATCCGGATCCGGGTCTAATACGGGTCGGAATACTATATTCCGTATCCGACCCGTTTTTTTGTTTGAAAAAACGGATCCGGATCCGGATAACGGAATTAAATCCCTACCCATACCCGAAAAAATTTCAGGGATCCGATCCGGATCCGGGTCTAGACCCGACCCGTTGACAGGCCTAGGGTCACCCATCCTAGTACTACTGTCGCCCAAGCACGCTTAACTTCGGAGTTCTGATGGGATCCGGTGCATTAGTGCTGGTATGATCGCACCCGCCATATTCCTTTCGCTTTATTCTTTTAAACTGCCACGTCCTGTGAAGCAGTTTGGCTTTTCTGGACCCGAATTCATTCTAAGCGTCAATTCATGAATTTCCTCTCATCCTTTTATTTATTTACTTTTATATTTTTTTCTTGTTGCTTTGCACCTTTTTTTTCACTCGTCGCACAACTCTCAATTATCCTGAAATTGATCCTTCACGCTTGCGCTTATACATTTGCGCCGACAACATTGACCGACGATCCGGGCTTCGATCCAGCCGTACCGTTCCTGACTTGTCTCGCGCCTTCAGATCCGCCTTCATGCTTCGATAAGAAGCAAAATAAAAAGCAATCGTTCCGACGGAGCTAAATTACTACAGCATAAAGAACGAAGGGGAAATTTGGATTTCGAAACAAAAAAGGGAGGGGTGCAACACGAGGACTTCCCAGGGGGTCACCCATCCTAGTACTACTCTCGCCCAAGCACGCTTAACTTCGGAGTTCTGATGGGATCCGGTGCATTAGTGCTGGTATGATCGCACCCGCCATGTTCCTTTCGCTTTATTCTTTTAAACTGCCCCGTCCTGTGAAGCAGTGTGGCTTTTCTGGACCCGAATTCATTTTAAGCGTCAATTCAAGAATTTCCCCTCATCCTTTTATTTATTTACTTTTACATTTTTTTCTTGTTGATTTGCACCATTTTTTTTCCCTCGTCGCGCAAGTCTCAATTATCCTGAAATTGATCCTTCACGCTTGCGCTTATACATTTGCGCCGACAACTTTGACCGACGATCCGGGCTTCGATCCAGCCGTACCGTTCCTGACTTGTCTCGCGCCTTCAGATCCGCCTTCATGCTTCGATGAGAAGCAAAATATAAAGCAATCGTTCCGACGGAGCTAAATTACTACAGCATAAAGAACGAAGGGGAAATTTGGATTTCGAAACAAAAAAGGGAGGGGTGCAACACGAGGATTTCCCAGGGGGTCACCTAGGGGTGTCAACGGGCCGGGTCCGGGCCGGAATTCATTATTCCGGACCCGGACCCGGATCCGACCCGTTTACCCGACGGGTCTTTTATTCTGTGTTCCGGATCCGGACCCGGCGAGTCTCGGATCCGGGTCGGGTCTACCCGAACAAATTTGCCAAAATT
The DNA here is from genome assembly GCF_036785885.1 of Coffea arabica. Taxonomy (NCBI): domain Eukaryota; kingdom Viridiplantae; phylum Streptophyta; class Magnoliopsida; order Gentianales; family Rubiaceae; genus Coffea; species Coffea arabica. The sequence goes on from NC_092330.1 coordinate 22,068,857, forward strand.
TATAATTTCTAACAAAAAAGAGAAAAAGATATATTTGTAAACTAATTTCTAACTAATGCAAAGAAAAAACCAAATAAGAAAATAAATCAAATTGATTTTACTCAAATACATCATCCTAATCAAATTATATTGATAATATATATTTTTTATAAATTATTAAATCATTTATATCCGGATCCGGGTCTAATACGGGTCGGAATACTATATTCCGTATCCGACCCGTTTTTTTGTTTGAAAAAACGGATCCGGATCCGGATAACGGAATTAAATCCCTACCCATACCCGCAAAAATTTCAGGGATCCGATCCGGATCCGGGTCTAGACCCGACCCGTTGACAGGCCTAGGGTCACCCATCCTAGTACTACTGTCGCCCAAGCACGCTTAACTTCGGAGTTCTGATGGGATCCGGTGCATTAGTGCTGGTATGATCGCACCCGCCATGTTCCTTTCGCTTTATTCTTTTAAACTGCCACGTCCTGTGAAGCAGTTTGGCTTTTCTGGACCCGAATTCATTCTAAGCGTCAATTCATGAATTTCCTCTCATCCTTTTATTTATTTACTTTTATATTTTTTTCTTGTTGCTTTGCACCTTTTTTTTCCCTCGTCGCACAACTCTCAATTATCCTGAAATTGATCCTTCACGCTTGCGCTTATGCATTTGCGCCGACAACATTGACCGACGATCCGGGCTTCGATCCAGCCGTACCGTTCCTGACTTGTCTCGCGCCTTCAGATCCGCCTTCATGCTTCGATAAGAAGCAAAATATAAAGCAATCGTTCCGACGGAGCTAAATTACTACAGCATAAAGAACGAAGGGGAAATTTGGATTTCGAAACAAAAAAGGGAGGGGTGCAACACGAGGACTTCCCAGGGGGTCACCCATCCTAGTACTACTCTCGCCCAAGCACGCTTAACTTCGGAGTTCTGATGGGATCCGGTGCATTAGTGCTGGTATGATCGCACCCGCCATGTTCCTTTCGCTTTATTCTTTTAAACTGCCCCGTCCTGTGAAGCAGTGTGGCTTTTCTGGACACGAATTCATTTTAAGCGTCAATTCAAGAATTTCCCCTCATCCTTTTATTTATTTACTTTTACATTTTTTTCTTGTTGATTTGCACCATTTTTTTTTCCCTCGTCGCGCAACTCTCAATTATCCTGAAATTGATCCTTCACGCTTGCGCTTATACATTTGCGCCGACAACTTTGACCGACGATCCGGGCTTCGATCCAGCCGTACCGTTCCTGACTTGTCTCGCGCCTTCAGATCCGCCTTCATGCTTCGATGAGAAGCAAAATATAAAGCAATCGTTCCGACGGAGCTAAATTACTACAGCATAAAGAACGAAGGGAAAATTTGGATTTCGAAACAAAAAAGGGAGGGGTGCAACACGAGGATTTCCCAGGGGGTCACCTAGGGGTGTCAACGGGCCGGGTCCGGGCCGGAATTCATTATTCCGGACCCGGACCCGGATCCGACCCGTTTACCCGACGGGTCTTTTATTCTGTGTTCCGGATCCGGACCCGGCGAGTCTCGGATCCGGGTCGGGTCTACCCGAACAAATTTGCCAAAATTTATAATTTCTAACAAAAAAGAGAAAAAGATATATTTGTAAACTAATTTCTAACTAATGCAAATAAAAAACCAAATAAGAAAATAAATCAAATTCATTTTACTCAAATACATGATCCTAATCAAATTATATTGATAATATATATTTTTTATAAATTATTAAATCATTTATATCCGGATCCGGGTCTAATACGGGTCGGAATACTATATTCCGTATCCGACCCGTTTTTTTGTTTGAAAAAACGGATCCGGATACGGATAACGGAATTAAATCCCTACCCATACCCGCAAAAATTTCAGGGATCCGATCCGGATCCGGGTCTAGACCCGACCCGTTGACCGGCCTAGGGTCACCCATCCTAGTACTACTGTCGCCCAAGCACGCTTAACTTCGAAGTTCTGATGGGATCCGGTGCATTAGTGCTGGTATGATCGCACCCGCCATGTTCCTTTCGCTTTATTCTTTTAAACTGCCACGTCCTGTGAAGCAGTTTGGCTTTTCTGGACCCGAATTCATTCTAAGCGTCAATTCATGAATTTCCTCTCATCCTTTTATTTATTTACTTTTATATTTTTTTCTTGTTGCTTTGCACCTTTTTTTTCACTCGTCGCACAACTCTCAATTATCCTGAAATTGATCCTTCACGCTTGCGCTTATACATTTGCGCCGACAACATTGACCGACGATCCGGGCTTCGATCCAGCCGTACCGTTCCTGACTTGTCTCGCGCCTTCAGATCCGCCTTCATGCTTCGATAAGAAGCAAAATAAAAAGCAATCGTTCCGACGGAGCTAAATTACTACAGCATAAAGAACGAAGGGGAAATTTGGATTTCGAAACAAAAAAGGGAGGGGTGCAACACGAGGACTTCCCAGGGGGTCACCCATCCTAGTACTACTCTCGCCCAAGCACGCTTAACTTCGGAGTTCTGATGGGATCCGGTGCATTAGTGCTGGTATGATCGCACCCGCCATGTTCCTTTCGCTTTATTCTTTTAAACTGCCCCGTCCTGTGAAGCAGTGTGGCTTTTCTGGACCCGAATTCATTTTAAGCGTCAATTCAAGAATTTCCCCTCATCCTTTTATTTATTTACTTTTACATTTTTTTCTTGTTGATTTGCACCATTTTTTTTCCCTCGTCGCGCAAGTCTCAATTATCCTGAAATTGATCCTTCACGCTTGCGCTTATACATTTGCGCCGACAACTTTGACCGACGATCCGGGCTTCGATCCAGCCGTACCGTTCCTGACTTGTCTCGCGCCTTCAGATCCGCCTTCATGCTTCGATGAGAAGCAAAATATAAAGCAATCGTTCCGACGGAGCTAAATTACTACAGCATAAAGAACGAAGGGGAAATTTGGATTTCGAAACAAAAAAGGGAGGGGTGCAACACGAGGATTTCCCAGGGGGTCACCTAGGGGTGTCAACGGGCCGGGTCCGGGCCGGAATTCATTATTCCGGACCCGGACCCGGATCCGACCCGTTTACCCGACGGGTCTTTTATTCTGTGTTCCGGATCCGGACCCGGCGAGTCTCGGATCCGGGTCGGGTCTACCCGAACAAATTTGCCAAAATTTATAATTTCTAACAAAAAAGAGAAAAAGATATATTTGTAAACTAATTTCTAACTAATGCAAAGAAAAAACCAAATAAGAAAATAAATCAAATTGATTTTACTCAAATACATCATCCTAATCAAATTATATTGATAATATATATTTTTTACAAATTATTAAATCATTTATATCCGGATCCGGGTCTAATACGGGTCGGAATACTATATTCAGTATCCGACCCGTTTTTTTGTTTGAAAAAACGGATCCGGATCCGGATAACGGAATTAAATCCCTACCCATACCCGCAAAAATTTCAGGGATCCGATCCGGATCCGGGTGTAGACCCAACCCGTTGACCGGCCTAGGGTCACCCATCCTAGTACTACTGTCGCCCAAGCACGCTTAACTTCGAAGTTCTGATGGGATCCGGTGCATTAGTGCTGGTATGATCGCACCCGCCATGTTCCTTTCGCTTTATTCTTTTAAACTGCCCCGTCCTGTGAAGCAGTGTGGCTTTTCTGGACCCGAATTCATTTTAAGCGTCAATTCAAGAATTTCCCCTCATCCTTTTATTTATTTACTTTTACATTTTTTTCTTGTTGATTTGCACCATTTTTTTTCCCTCGTCGCGCAACTCTCAATTATCCTGAAATTGATCCTTCACGCTTGCGCTTATACATTTGCGCCGACAACTTTGACCGACGATCCGGGCTTCGATCCAGCCGTACCGTTCCTGACTTGTCTCGCGCCTTCAGATCCGCCTTCATGCTTCGATGAGAAGCAAAATATAAAGCAATCGTTCCGACGGAGCTAAATTACTACAGCATAAAGAACGAAGGGGAAATTTGGATTTCGAAACAAAAAAGGGAGGGGTGCAACACGAGGATTTCCCAGGGGGTCACCTAGGGGTGTCAACGGGCCGGGTCCGGGCCGGAATTCATTATTCCGGACCCGGACCCGGATCCGACCCGTTTACCCGACGGGTCTTTTATTCTGTGTTCCGGATCCGGACCCGGCGAGTCTCGGATCCGGGTCGGGTCTACCCGAACAAATTTGCCAAAATTTATAATTTCTAACAAAAAAGAGAAAAAGATATATTTGTAAACTAATTTCTAACTAATGCAAAGAAAAAACCAAATAAGAAAATAAATCAAATTGATTTTACTCAAATACATCATCCTAATCAAATTATATTGATAATATATATTTTTTATAAATTATTAAATCATTTATATCCGGATCCGGGTCTAATACGGGTCGGAATACTATATTCCGTATCCGACCCGTTTTTTTGTTTGAAAAAACGGATCCGGATCCGGATAACGGAATTAAATCCCTACCCATACCCGAAAAAATTTCAGGGATCCGATCCGGATCCGGGTCTAGACCCGACCCGTTGACAGGCCTAGGGTCACCCATCCTAGTACTACTGTCGCCCAAGCACGCTTAACTTCGGAGTTCTGATGGGATCCGGTGCATTAGTGCTGGTATGATCGCACCCGCCATGTTCCTTTCGCTTTATTCTTTTAAACTGCCACGTCCTGTGAAGCAGTTTGGCTTTTCTGGACCCGAATTCATTCTAAGCGTCAATTCATGAATTTCCTCTCATCCTTTTATTTATTTACTTTTATATTTTTTTCTTGTTGCTTTGCACCTTTTTTTTCACTCGTCGCACAACTCTCAATTATCCTGAAATTGATCCTTCACGCTTGCGCTTATACATTTGCGCCGACAACATTGACCGACGATCCGGGCTTCGATCCAGCCGTACCGTTCCTGACTTGTCTCGCGCCTTCAGATCCGCCTTCATGCTTCGATAAGAAGCAAAATAAAAAGCAATCGTTCCGACGGAGCTAAATTACTACAGCATAAAGAACGAAGGGGAAATTTGGATTTCGAAACAAAAAAGGGAGGGGTGCAACACGAGGACTTCCCAGGGGGTCACCCATCCTAGTACTACTCTCGCCCAAGCACGCTTAACTTCGGAGTTCTGATGGGATCCGGTGCATTAGTGCTGGTATGATCGCACCCGCCATGTTCCTTTCGCTTTATTCTTTTAAACTGCCCCGTCCTGTGAAGCAGTGTGGCTTTTCTGGACCCGAATTCATTTTAAGCGTCAATTCAAGAATTTCCCCTCATCCTTTTATTTATTTACTTTTACATTTTTTTCTTGTTGATTTGCACCATTTTTTTTTTCCCTCGTCGCGCAACTCTCAATTATCCTGAAATTGATCCTTCACGCTTGCGCTTATACATTTGCGCCGACAACTTTGACCGACGATCCGGGCTTCGATCCAGCCGTACCGTTCCTGACTTGTCTCGCGCCTTCAGATCCGCCTTCATGCTTCGATGAGAAGCAAAATATAAAGCAATCGTTCCGACGGAGCTAAATTACTACAGCATAAAGAACGAAGGGGAAATTTGGATTTCGAAACAAAAAAGGGAGGGGTGCAACACGAGGATTTCCCAGGGGGTCACCTAGGGGTGTCAACGGGCCGGGTCCGGGCCGGAATTCATTATTCCGGACCCGGACCCGGATCCGACCCGTTTACCCGACGGGTCTTTTATTCTGTGTTCCGGATCCGGACCCGGCGAGTCTCGGATCCGGGTCGGGTCTACCCGAACAAATTTGCCAAAATTTATAATTTCTAACAAAAAAGAGAAAAAGATATATTTGTAAACTAATTTCTAACTAATGCAAAGAAAAAACCAAATAAGAAAATAAATCAAATTGATTTTACTCAAATACATCATCCTAATCAAATTATATTGATAATATATATTTTTTATAAATTATTAAATCATTTATATCCGGATCCGGGTCTAATACGGGTCGGAATACTATATTCCGTATCCGACCCGTTTTTTTGTTTGAAAAAACGGATCCGGATCCGGATAACGGAATTAAATCCCTACCCATACCCGAAAAAATTTCAGGGATCCGATCCGGATCCGGGTCTAGACCCGACCCGTTGACAGGCCTAGGGTCACCCATCCTAGTACTACTGTCGCCCAAGCACGCTTAACTTCGGAGTTCTGATGGGATCCGGTGCATTAGTGCTGGTATGATCGCACCCGCCATGTTCCTTTCGCTTTATTCTTTTAAACTGCCACGTCCTGTGAAGCAGTTTGGCTTTTCTGGACCCGAATTCATTCTAAGCGTCAATTCATGAATTTCCTCTCATCCTTTTATTTATTTACTTTTATATTTTTTTCTTGTTGCTTTGCACCTTTTTTTTCCCTCGTCGCACAACTCTCAATTATCCTGAAATTGATCCTTCACGCTTGCGCTTATGCATTTGCGCCGACAACATTGACCGACGATCCGGGCTTCGATCCAGCCGTACCGTTCCTGACTTGTCTCGCGCCTTCAGATCCGCCTTCATGCTTCGATAAGAAGCAAAATATAAAGCAATCGTTCCGACGGAGCTAAATTACTACAGCATAAAGAACGAAGGGGAAATTTGGATTTCGAAACAAAAAAGGGAGGGGTGCAACACGAGGACTTCCCAGGGGGTCACCCATCCTAGTACTACTCTCGCCCAAGCACGCTTAACTTCGGAGTTCTGATGGGATCCGGTGCATTAGTGCTGGTATGATCGCACCCGCCATGTTCCTTTCGCTTTATTCTTTTAAACTGCCCCGTCCTGTGAAGCAGTGTGGCTTTTCTGGACCCGAATTCATTTTAAGCGTCAATTCAAGAATTTCCCCTCATCCTTTTATTTATTTACTTTTACATTTTTTTCTTGTTGATTTGCACCATTTTTTTTTTCCCTCGTCGCGCAACTCTCAATTATCCTGAAATTGATCCTTCACGCTTGCGCTTATACATTTGCGCCGACAACTTTGACCGACGATCCGGGCTTCGATCCAGCCGTACCGTTCCTGACTTGTCTCGCGCCTTCAGATCCGCCTTCATGCTTCGATGAGAAGCAAAATATAAAGCAATCGTTCCGACGGAGCTAAATTACTACAGCATAAAGAACGAAGGGGAAATTTGGATTTCGAAACAAAAAAGGGAGGGGTGCAACACGAGGATTTCCCAGGGGGTCACCTAGGGGTGTCAACGGGCCGGGTCCGGGCCGGAATTCATTATTCCGGACCCGGACCCGGATCCGACCCGTTTACCCGACGGGTCTTTTATTCTGTGTTCCGGATCCGGACCCGGCGAGTCTCGGATCCGGGTCGGGTCTACCCGAACAAATTTGCCAAAATTTATAATTTCTAACAAAAAAGAGAAAAAGATATATTTGTAAACTAATTTCTAACTAATGCAAAGAAAAAACCAAATAAGAAAATAAATCAAATTGATTTTACTCAAATACATCATCCTAATCAAATTATATTGATAATATATATTTTTTATAAATTATTAAATCATTTATATCCGGATCCGGGTCTAATACGGGTCGGAATACTATATTCCGTATCCGACCCGTTTTTTTGTTTGAAAAAACGGATCCGGATCCGGATAACGGAATTAAATCCCTACCCATACCCGAAAAAATTTCAGGGATCCGATCCGGATCCGGGTCTAGACCCGACCCGTTGACAGGCCTAGGGTCACCCATCCTAGTACTACTGTCGCCCAAGCACGCTTAACTTCGGAGTTCTGATGGGATCCGGTGCATTAGTGCTGGTATGATCGCACCCGCCATATTCCTTTCGCTTTATTCTTTTAAACTGCCACGTCCTGTGAAGCAGTTTGGCTTTTCTGGACCCGAATTCATTCTAAGCGTCAATTCATGAATTTCCTCTCATCCTTTTATTTATTTACTTTTATATTTTTTTCTTGTTGCTTTGCACCTTTTTTTTCACTCGTCGCACAACTCTCAATTATCCTGAAATTGATCCTTCACGCTTGCGCTTATACATTTGCGCCGACAACATTGACCGACGATCCGGGCTTCGATCCAGCCGTACCGTTCCTGACTTGTCTCGCGCCTTCAGATCCGCCTTCATGCTTCGATAAGAAGCAAAATATAAAACAATCGTTCCGACGGAGCTAAATTACTACAGCATAAAGAACGAAGGGGAAATTTGGATTTCGAAACAAAAAAGGGAGGGGTGCAACACGAGGACTTCCCAGGGGGTCACCCATCCTAGTACTACTCTCGCCCAAGCACGCTTAACTTCGGAGTTCTGATGGGATCCGGTGCATTAGTGCTGGTATGATCGCACCCGCCATGTTCCTTTCGCTTTATTCTTTTAAACTGCCCCGTCCTGTGAAGCAGTGTGGCTTTTCTGGACCCGAATTCATTTTAAGCGTCAATTCAAGAATTTCCCCTCATCCTTTTATTTATTTACTTTTACATTTTTTTCTTGTTGATTTGCACCATTTTTTTTCCTTCGTCGCGCAACTCTCAATTATCCTGAAATTGATCCTTCACGCTTGCGCTTATACATTTGCGCCGACAACTTTGACCGACGATCCGGGCTTCGATCCAGCCGTACCGTTCCTGACTTGTCTCGCGCCTTCAGATCCGCCTTCATGCTTCGATGAGAAGCAAAATATAAAGCAATCGTTCCGACGGAGCTAAATTACTACAGCATAAAGAACGAAGGGAAAATTTGGATTTCGAAACAAAAAAGGGAGGGGTGCAACACGAGGATTTCCCAGGGGGTCACCTAGGGGTGTCAACGGGCCGGGTCCGGGCCGAAATTCATTATTCCGGACCCGGACCCGGATCCGACCCGTTTACCCGACGGGTCTTTTATTCGGTGTTCCGGATCCGGACCCGGCGAGTCTCGGATCCGGGTCGGGTCTACCCGAACATATTTGCCAAAATTTATAATTTCTAACAAAAAAGAGAAAAAGATATATTTGTAAACTAATTTCTAACTAATGCAAAGAAAAAACCAAATAAGAAAATAAATCAAATTGATTTTACTCAAATACATCATCCTAATCAAATTATATTGATAATATATATTTTTTACAAATTATTAAATCATTTATATCCGGATCCGGGTCTAATACGGGTCGGAATACTATATTCCGTATCCGACCCGTTTGTTTGTTTGAAAAAACGGATCCGGATACGGATAACGGAATTAAATCCCTACCCATACCCGAAAAAATTTCAGGGATCCGATCCGGATCCGGGTCTAGACCCGACCCGTTGACCGGCCTAGGGTCACCCATCCTAGTACTACTGTCGCCCAAGCACGCTTAACTTCGAAGTTCTGATGGGATCCGGTGCATTAGTGCTGGTATGATCGCACCCGCCATGTTCCTTTCGCTTTATTCTTTTAAACTGCCACGTCCTGTGAAGCAGTTTGGCTTTTCTGGACCCGAATTCATTCTAAGCGTCAATTCATGAATTTCCTCTCATCCTTTTATTTATTTACTTTTATATTTTTTTCTTGTTGCTTTGCACCTTTTTTTTCACTCGTCGCACAACTCTCAATTATCCTGAAATTGATCCTTCACGCTTGCGCTTATACATTTGCGCCGACAACTTTGACCGACGATCCGGGCTTCGATCCAGCCGTACCGTTCCTGACTTGTCTCGCGCCTTCAGATCCGCCTTCATGCTTCGATAAGAAGCAAAATAAAAAGCAATCGTTCCGACGGAGCTAAATTACTACAGCATAAAGAACGAAGGGGAAATTTGGATTTCGAAACAAAAAAGCGAGGGGTGCAACACGAGGACTTCCCAGGGGGTCACCCATCCTAGTACTACTCTCGCCCAAGCACGCTTAACTTCGGAGTTCTGATGGGATCCGGTGCATTAGTGCTGGTATGATCGCACCCGCCATGTTCCTTTCGCTTTATTCTTTTAAACTGCCCCGTCCTGTGAAGCAGTGTGGCTTTTCTGGACACGAATTCATTTTAAGCGTCAATTCAAGAATTTCCCCTCATCCTTTTATTTATTTACTTTTACATTTTTTTCTTGTTGATTTGCACCATTTTTTTTTCCCTCGTCGCGCAACTCTCAATTATCCTGAAATTGATCCTTCACGCTTGCGCTTATACATTTGCGCCGACAACTTTGACCGACGATCCGGGCTTCGATCCAGCCGTACCGTTCCTGACTTGTCTCGCGCCTTCAGATCCGCCTTCATGCTTCGATGAGAAGCAAAATATAAAGCAATCGTTCCGACGGAGCTAAATTACTACAGCATAAAGAACGAAGGGGAAATTTGGATTTCGAAACAAAAAAGGGAGGGGTGCAACACGAGGATTTCCCAGGGGGTCACCTAGGGGTGTCAACGGGCCGGGTCCGGGCCGGAATTCATTATTCCGGACCCGGACCCGGATCCGACCCGTTTACCCGACGGGTCTTTTATTCTGTGTTCCGGATCCGGACCCGGCGAGTCTCGGATCCGGGTCGGGTCTACCCGAACAAATTTGCCAAAATTTATAATTTCTAACAAAAAAGAGAAAAAGATATATTTGTAAACTAATTTCTAACTAATGCAAAGAAAAAACCAAATAAGAAAATAAATCAAATTGATTTTACTCAAATACATCATCCTAATCAAATTATATTGATAATATATATTTTTTATAAATTATTAAATCATTTATATCCGGATCCGGGTCTAATACGGGTCGGAATACTATATTCCGTATCCGACCCGTTTTTTTGTTTGAAAAAACGGATCCGGATCCGGATAACGGAATTAAATCCCTACCCATACCCGAAAAAATTTCAGGGATCCGATCCGGATCCGGGTCTAGACCCGACCCGTTGACAGGCCTAGGGTCACCCATCCTAGTACTACTGTCGCCCAAGCACGCTTAACTTCGGAGTTCTGATGGGATCCGGTGCATTAGTGCTGGTATGATCGCACCCGCCATGTTCCTTTCGCTTTATTCTTTTAAACTGCCACGTCCTGTGAAGCAGTTTGGCTTTTCTGGACCCGAATTCATTCTAAGCGTCAATTCATGAATTTCCTCTCATCCTTTTATTTATTTACTTTTATATTTTTTTCTTGTTGCTTTGCACCTTTTTTTTCCCTCGTCGCACAACTCTCAATTATCCTGAAATTGATCCTTCACGCTTGCGCTTATGCATTTGCGCCGACAACATTGACCGACGATCCGGGCTTCGATCCAGCCGTACCGTTCCTGACTTGTCTCGCGCCTTCAGATCCGCCTTCATGCTTCGATAAGAAGCAAAATATAAAGCAATCGTTCCGACGGAGCTAAATTACTACAGCATAAAGAACGAAGGGGAAATTTGGATTTCGAAACAAAAAAGCGAGGGGTGCAACACGAGGACTTCCCAGGGGGTCACCCATCCTAGTACTACTCTCGCCCAAGCACGCTTAACTTCGGAGTTCTGATGGGATCCGGTGCATTAGTGCTGGTATGATCGCACCCGCCATGTTCCTTTCGCTTTATTCTTTTAAACTGCCCCGTCCTGTGAAGCAGTGTGGCTTTTCTGGACCCGAATTCATTTTAAGCGTCAATTCAAGAATTTCCCCTCATCCTTTTATTTATTTACTTTTACATTTTTTTCTTGTTGATTTGCACCATTTTTTTTTCCCTCGTCGCGCAACTCTCAATTATCCTGAAATTGATCCTTCACGCTTGCGCTTATACATTTGCGCCGACAACTTTGACCGACGATCCGGGCTTCGATCCAGCCGTACCGTTCCTGACTTGTCTCGCGCCTTCAGATCCGCCTTCATGCTTCGATGAGAAGCAAAATATAAAGCAATCGTTCCGACGGAGCTAAATTACTACAGCATAAAGAACGAAGGGGAAATTTGGATTTCGAAACAAAAAAGGGAGGGGTGCAACACGAGGATTTCCCAGGGGGTCACCTAGGGGTGTCAACGGGCCGGGTCCGGGCCGGAATTCATTATTCCGGACCCGGACCCGGATCCGACCCGTTTACCCGACGGGTCTTTTATTCTGTGTTCCGGATCCGGACCCGGCGAGTCTCGGATCCGGGTCGGGTCTACCCGAACAAATTTGCCAAAATTTATAATTTCTAACAAAAAAGAGAAAAAGATATATTTGTAAACTAATTTCTAACTAATGCAAAGAAAAAACCAAATAAGAAAATAAATCAAATTGATTTTACTCAAATACATCATCCTAATCAAATTATATTGATAATATATATTTTTTATAAATTATTAAATCATTTATATCCGGATCCGGGTCTAATACGGGTCGGAATACTATATTCCGTATCCGACCCGTTTTTTTGTTTGAAAAAACGGATCCGGATCCGGATAACGGAATTAAATCCCTACCCATACCCGAAAAAATTTCAGGGATCCGATCCGGATCCGGGTCTAGACCCGACCCGTTGACAGGCCTAGGGTCACCCATCCTAGTACTACTGTCGCCCAAGCACGCTTAACTTCGGAGTTCTGATGGGATCCGGTGCATTAGTGCTGGTATGATCGCACCCGCCATGTTCCTTTCGCTTTATTCTTTTAAACTGCCACGTCCTGTGAAGCAGTTTGGCTTTTCTGGACCCGAATTCATTCTAAGCGTCAATTCATGAATTTCCTCTCATCCTTTTATTTATTTACTTTTATATTTTTTTCTTGTTGCTTTGCACCTTTTTTTTCACTCGTCGCACAACTCTCAATTATCCTGAAATTGATCCTTCACGCTTGCGCTTATACATTTGCGCCGACAACATTGACCGACGATCCGGGCTTCGATCCAGCCGTACCGTTCCTGACTTGTCTCGCGCCTTCAGATCCGCCTTCATGCTTCGATAAGAAGCAAAATATAAAGCAATCGTTCCGACGGAGCTAAATTACTACAGCATAAAGAACGAAGGGGAAATTTGGATTTCGAAACAAAAAAGGGAGGGGTGCAACACGAGGACTTCCCAGGGGGTCACCCATCCTAGTACTACTCTCGCCCAAGCACGCTTAACTTCGGAGTTCTGATGGGATCCGGTGCATTAGTGCTGGTATGATCGCACCCGCCATGTTCCTTTCGCTTTATTCTTTTAAACTGCCCCGTCCTGTGAAGCAGTGTGGCTTTTCTGGACCCGAATTCATTTTAAGCGTCAATTCAAGAATTTCCCCTCATCCTTTTATTTATTTACTTTTACATTTTTTTCTTGTTGATTTGCACCTTTTTTTTTTCCTTCGTCGCGCAACTCTCAATTATCCTGAAATTGATCCTTCACGCTTGCGCTTATACATTTGCGCCGACAACTTTGACCGACGATCCGGGCTTCGATCCAGCCGTACCGTTCCTGACTTGTCTCGCGCCTTCAGATCCGCCTTCATGCTTCGATGAGAAGCAAAATATAAAGCAATCGTTCCGACGGAGCTAAATTACTACAGCATAAAGAACGAAGGGAAAATTTGGATTTCGAAACAAAAAAGGGAGGGGTGCAACACGAGGATTTCCCAGGGGGTCACCTAGGGGTGTCAACGGGCCGGGTCCGGGCCGAAATTCATTATTCCGGACCCGGACCCGGATCCGACCCGTTTACCCGACGGGTCTTTTATTCGGTGTTCCGGATCCGGACCCGGCGAGTCTCGGATCCGGGTCGGGTCTACCCGAACATATTTGCCAAAATTTATAATTTCTAACAAAAAAGAGAAAAAGATATATTTGTAAACTAATTTCTAACTAATGCAAAGAAAAAACCAAATAAGAAAATAAATCAAATTGATTTTACTCAAATACATCATCCTAATCAAATTATATTGATAATATATATTTTTTACAAATTATTAAATCATTTATATCCGGATCCGGGTCTAATACGGGTCGGAATACTATATTCCGTATCCGACCCGTTTTTTTGTTTGAAAAAACGGATCCGGATCCGGATAACGGAATTAAATCCCTACCCATACCCGAAAAAATTTCAGGGATCCGATCCGGATCCGGGTCTAGACCCGACCCGTTGACAGGCCTAGGGTCACCCATCCTAGTACTACTGTCGCCCAAGCACGCTTAACTTCGGAGTTCTGATGGGATCCGGTGCATTAGTGCTGGTATGATCGCACCCGCCATGTTCCTTTCGCTTTATTCTTTTAAACTGCCCCGTCCTGTGAAGCAGTGTGGCTTTTCTGGACCCGAATTCATTTTAAGCGTCAATTCAAGAATTTCCCCTCATCCTTTTATTTATTTACTTTTACATTTTTTTCTTGTTGATTTGCACCATTTTTTTTTTCCCTCGTCGCGCAACTCTCAATTATCCTGAAATTGATCCTTCACGCTTGCGCTTATACATTTGCGCCGACAACTTTGACCGACGATCCGGGCTTCGATCCAGCCGTACCGTTCCTGACTTGTCTCGCGCCTTCAGATCCGCCTTCATGCTTCGATGAGAAGCAAAATATAAAGCAATCGTTCCGACGGAGCTAAATTACTACAGCATAAAGAACGAAGGGGAAATTTGGATTTCGAAACAAAAAAGGGAGGGGTGCAACACGAGGATTTCCCAGGGGGTCACCTAGGGGTGTCAACGGGCCGGGTCCGGGCCGGAATTCATTATTCCGGACCCGGACCCGGATCCGACCCGTTTACCCGACGGGTCTTTTATTCTGTGTTCCGGATCCGGACCCGGCGAGTCTCGGATCCGGGTCGGGTCTACCCGAACAAATTTGCCAAAATTTATAATTTCTAACAAAAAAGAGAAAAAGATATATTTGTAAACTAATTTCTAACTAATGCAAAGAAAAAACCAAATAAGAAAATAAATCAAATTGATTTTACTCAAATACATCATCCTAATCAAATTATATTGATAATATATATTTTTTATAAATTATTAAATCATTTATATCCGGATCCGGGTCTAATACGGGTCGGAATACTATATTCCGTATCCGACCCGTTTTTTTGTTTGAAAAAACGGATCCGGATCCGGATAACGGAATTAAATCCCTACCCATACCCGAAAAAATTTCAGGGATCCGATCCGGATCCGGGTCTAGACCCGACCCGTTGACAGGCCTAGGGTCACCCATCCTAGTACTACTGTCGCCCAAGCACGCTTAACTTCGGAGTTCTGATGGGATCCGGTGCATTAGTGCTGGTATGATCGCACCCGCCATGTTCCTTTCGCTTTATTCTTTTAAACTGCCACGTCCTGTGAAGCAGTTTGGCTTTTCTGGACCCGAATTCATTCTAAGCGTCAATTCATGAATTTCCTCTCATCCTTTTATTTATTTACTTTTATATTTTTTTCTTGTTGCTTTGCACCTTTTTTTTCCCTCGTCGCACAACTCTCAATTATCCTGAAATTGATCCTTCACGCTTGCGCTTATGCATTTGCGCCGACAACATTGACCGACGATCCGGGCTTCGATCCAGCCGTACCGTTCCTGACTTGTCTCGCGCCTTCAGATCCGCCTTCATGCTTCGATAAGAAGCAAAATATAAAGCAATCGTTCCGACGGAGCTAAATTACTACAGCATAAAGAACGAAGGGGAAATTTGGATTTCGAAACAAAAAAGGGAGGGGTGCAACACGAGGACTTCCCAGGGGGTCACCCATCCTAGTACTACTCTCGCCCAAGCACGCTTAACTTCGGAGTTCTGATGGGATCCGGTGCATTAGTGCTGGTATGATCGCACCCGCCATGTTCCTTTCGCTTTATTCTTTTAAACTGCCCCGTCCTGTGAAGCAGTGTGGCTTTTCTGGACACGAATTCATTTTAAGCGTCAATTCAAGAATTTCCCCTCATCCTTTTATTTATTTACTTTTACATTTTTTTCTTGTTGATTTGCACCATTTTTTTTTCCCTCGTCGCGCAACTCTCAATTATCCTGAAATTGATCCTTCACGCTTGCGCTTATACATTTGCGCCGACAACTTTGACCGACGATCCGGGCTTCGATCCAGCCGTACCGTTCCTGACTTGTCTCGCGCCTTCAGATCCGCCTTCATGCTTCGATGAGAAGCAAAATATAAAGCAATCGTTCCGACGGAGCTAAATTACTACAGCATAAAGAACGAAGGGGAAATTTGGATTTCGAAACAAAAAAGGGAGGGGTGCAACACGAGGATTTCCCAGGGGGTCACCTAGGGGTGTCAACGGGCCGGGTCCGGGCCGAAATTCATTATTCCGGACCCGGACCCGGATCCGACCCGTTTACCCGACGGGTCTTTTATTCGGTGTTCCGGATCCGGACCCGGCGAGTCTCGGATCCGGGTCGAGTCTACCCGAACATATTTGCCAAAATTTATAATTTCTAACAAAAAAGAGAAAAAGATGTATTTGTAAACTAATTTCTAACTAATGCAAAGAAAAAACCAAATAAGAAAATAAATCAAATTGATTTTACTCAAATACATCATCCTAATCAAATTATATTGATAATATATATTTTTTACAAATTATTAAATCATTTATATCCGGATCCGGGTCTAATACGGGTCGGAATACTATATTCCGTATCCGACCCGTTTTTTTGTTTGAAAAAACGGATCCGGATCCGGATAACGGAATTAAATCCCTACCCATACCCGCAAAAATTTCAGGGATCCGATCCGGATCCGGGTGTAGACCCAACCCGTTGACCGGCCTAGGGTCACCCATCCTAGTACTACTGTCGCCCAAGCACGCTTAACTTCGAAGTTCTGATGGGATCCGGTGCATTAGTGCTAGTATGATCGCACCCGCCATTTTCCTTTCGCTTTATTCTTTTAAACTGCCACGTCCTGTGAAGCAGTTTGGCTTTTCTGGACCCGAATTCATTCTAAGCGTCAATTCATGAATTTCCTCTCATCCTTTTATTTATTTACTTTTATATTTTTTTCTTGTTGCTTTGCACCTTTTTTTTCACTCGTCGCACAACTCTCAATTATCCTGAAATTGATCCTTCACGCTTGCGCTTATACATTTGCGCCGACAACATTGACCGACGATCCGGGCTTCGATCCAGCCGTACCGTTCCTGACTTGTCTCGCGCTTTCAGATCCGCCTTCATGCTTCGATAAGAAGCAAAATATAAAGCAATCGTTCCGACGGAGCTAAATTACTACAGCATAAAGAACGAAGGGGAAATTTGGATTTCGAAACAAAAAAGGGAGGGGTGCAACACGAGGACTTCCCAGGGGGTCACCCATCCTAGTACTACTCTCGCCCAAGCACGCTTAACTTCGGAGTTCTGATGGGATCCGGTGCATTAGTGCTGGTATGATCGCACCCGCCATGTTCCTTTCGCTTTATTCTTTTAAACTGCCCCGTCCTGTGAAGCAGTGTGGCTTTTCTGGACCCGAATTCATTTTAAGCGTCAATTCAAGAATTTCCCCTCATCCTTTTATTTATTTACTTTTACATTTTTTTCTTGTTGATTTGCACCATTTTTTTTCCCTCGTCGCGCAACTCTCAATTATCCTGAAATTGATCCTTCACGCTTGCGCTTATACATTTGCGCCGACAACTTTGACCGACGATCCGGGCTTCGATCCAGCCGTACCGTTCCTGACTTGTCTCGCGCCTTCAGATCCGCCTTCATGCTTCGATGAGAAGCAAAATATAAAGCAATCGTTCCGACGGAGCTAAATTACTACAGCATAAAGAACGAAGGGGAAATTTGGATTTCGAAACAAAAAAGGGAGGGGTGCAACACGAGGATTTCCCAGGGGGTCACCTAGGGGTGTCAACGGGCCGGGTCCGGGCCGGAATTCATTATTCCGGACCCGGACCCGGATCCGACCCGTTTACCCGACGGGTCTTTTATTCTGTGTTCCGGATCCGGACCCGGCGAGTCTCGGATCCGGGTCGGGTCTACCCGAACAAATTTGCCAAAATTTATAATTTCTAACAAAAAAGAGAAAAAGATATATTTGTAAACAAATTTCTAGCTAATGCAAAGAAAAAACCAAATAAGAAAATAAATCAAATTGATTTTACTCAAATACATCATCCTAATCAAATTATATTGATAATATATATTTTTTATAAATTATTAAATCATTTATATCCGGATCCGGGTCTAATACGGGTCGGAATACTATATTCCGTATCCGACCCGTTTTTTTGTTTGAAAAAACGGATCCGGATACGGATAACGGAATTAAATCCCTACCCATACCCGCAAAAATTTCAGGGATCCGATCCGGATCCGGGTCTAGACCCGACCCGTTGACCGGCCTAGGGTCACCCATCCTAGTACTACTGTCGCCCAAGCACGCTTAACTTCGAAGTTCTGATGGGATCCGGTGCATTAGTGCTAGTATGATCGCACCCACCATTTTCCTTTCGCTTTATTCTTTTAAACTGCCACGTCCTGTGAAGCAGTTTGGCTTTTCTGGACCCGAATTCATTCTAAGCGTCAATTCATGAATTTCCTCTCATCCTTTTATTTATTTACTTTTATATTTTTTTCTTGTTGCTTTGCACCTTTTTTTTCACTCGTCGCACAACTCTCAATTATCCTGAAATTGATCCTTCACGCTTGCGCTTATACATTTGCGCCGACAACATTGACCGACGATCCGGGCTTCGATCCAGCCGTACCGTTCCTGACTTGTCTCGCGCCTTCAGATCCGCCTTCATGCTTCGATAAGAAGCAAAATAAAAAGCAATCGTTCCGACGGAGCTAAATCACTACAGCATAAAGAACGAAGGGGAAATTTGGATTTCGAAACAAAAAAGGGAGGGGTGCAACACGAGGACTTCCCAGGGGGTCACCCATCCTAGTACTACTCTCGCCCAAGCACGCTTAACTTCGGAGTTCTGATGGGATCCGGTGCATTAGTGCTGGTATGATCGCACCCGCCATGTTCCTTTCGCTTTATTCTTTTAAACTGCCCCGTCCTGTGAAGCAGTGTGGCTTTTCTGGACCCGAATTCATTTTAAGCGTCAATTCAAGAATTTCCCCTCATCCTTTTATTTATTTACTTTTACATTTTTTTCTTGTTGATTTGCACCATTTTTTTTTTCCCTCGTCGCGCAACTCTCAATTATCCTGAAATTGATCCTTCACGCTTGCGCTTATACATTTGCGCCGACAACTTTGACCGACGATCCGGGCTTCGATCCAGCCGTACCGTTCCTGACTTGTCTCGCGCCTTCAGATCCGCCTTCATGCTTCGATGAGAAGCAAAATATAAAGCAATCGTTCCGACGGAGCTAAATTACTACAGCATAAAGAACGAAGGGGAAATTTGGATTTCGAAACAAAAAAGGGAGGGGTGCAACACGAGGATTTCCCAGGGGGTCACCTAGGGGTGTCAACGGGCCGGGTCCGGGCCGGAATTCATTATTCCGGACCCGGACCCGGATCCGACCCGTTTACCCGACGGGTCTTTTATTCTGTGTTCCGGATCCGGACCCGGCGAGTCTCGGATCCGGGTCGGGTCTACCCGAACAAATTTGCCAAAATTTATAATTTCTAACAAAAAAGAGAAAAAGATATATTTGTAAACTAATTTCTAACTAATGCAAAGAAAAAACCAAATAAGAAAATAAATCAAATTGATTTTACTCAAATACATCATCCTAATCAAATTATATTGATAATATATATTTTTTATAAATTATTAAATCATTTATATCCGGATCCGGGTCTAATACGGGTCGGAATACTATATTCCGTATCCGACCCGTTTTTTTGTTTGAAAAAACGGATCCGGATCCGGATAACGGAATTAAATCCCTACCCATACCCGAAAAAATTTCAGGGATCCGATCCGGATCCGGGTCTAGACCCGACCCGTTGACAGGCCTAGGGTCACCCATCCTAGTACTACTGTCGCCCAAGCACGCTTAACTTCGGAGTTCTGATGGGATCCGGTGCATTAGTGCTGGTATGATCGCACCCGCCATGTTCCTTTCGCTTTATTCTTTTAAACTGCCACGTCCTGTGAAGCAGTTTGGCTTTTCTGGACCCGAATTCATTCTAAGCGTCAATTCATGAATTTCCTCTCATCCTTTTATTTATTTACTTTTATATTTTTTTCTTGTTGCTTTGCACCTTTTTTTTCCCTCGTCGCACAACTCTCAATTATCCTGAAATTGATCCTTCACGCTTGCGCTTATGCATTTGCGCCGACAACATTGACCGACGATCCGGGCTTCGATCCAGCCGTACCGTTCCTGACTTGTCTCGCGCCTTCAGATCCGCCTTCATGCTTCGATAAGAAGCAAAATATAAAGCAATCGTTCCGACGGAGCTAAATTACTACAGCATAAAGAACGAAGGGGAAATTTGGATTTCGAAACAAAAAAGGGAGGGGTGCAACACGAGGACTTCCCAGGGGGTCACCCATCCTAGTACTACTCTCGCCCAAGCACGCTTAACTTCGGAGTTCTGATGGGATCCGGTGCATTAGTGCTGGTATGATCGCACCCGCCATGTTCCTTTCGCTTTATTCTTTTAAACTGCCCCGTCCTGTGAAGCAGTGTGGCTTTTCTGGACACGAATTCATTTTAAGCGTCAATTCAAGAATTTCCCCTCATCCTTTTATTTATTTACTTTTACATTTTTTTCTTGTTGATTTGCACCATTTTTTTTTCCCTCGTCGCGCAACTCTCAATTATCCTGAAATTGATCCTTCACGCTTGCGCTTATACATTTGCGCCGACAACTTTGACCGACGATCCGGGCTTCGATCCAGCCGTACCGTTCCTGACTTGTCTCGCGCCTTCAGATCCGCCTTCATGCTTCGATGAGAAGCAAAATATAAAGCAATCGTTCCGACGGAGCTAAATTACTACAGCATAAAGAACGAAGGGGAAATTTGGATTTCGAAACAAAAAAGGGAGGGGTGCAACACGAGGATTTCCCAGGGGGTCACCTAGGGGTGTCAACGGGCCGGGTCCGGGCCGGAATTCATTATTCCGGACCCGGACCCGGATCCGACCCGTTTACCCGACGGGTCTTTTATTCTGTGTTCCGGATCCGGACCCGGCGAGTCTCGGATCCGGGTCGGGTCTACCCGAACAAATTTGCCAAAATTTATAATTTCTAACAAAAAAGAGAAAAAGATATATTTGTAAACTAATTTCTAACTAATGCAAAGAAAAAACCAAATAAGAAAATAAATCAAATTGATTTTACTCAAATACATGATCCTAATCAAATTATATTGATAATATATATTTTTTATAAATTATTAAATCATTTATATCCGGATCCGGGTCTAATACGGGTCGGAATACTATATTCCGTATCCGACCCGTTTTTTTGTTTGAAAAAACGGATCCGGATACGGATAACGGAATTAAATCCCTACCCATACCCGCAAAAATTTCAGGGATCCGATCCGGATCCGGGTCTAGACCCGACCCGTTGACCGGCCTAGGGTCACCCATCCTAGTACTACTGTCGCCCAAGCACGCTTAACTTCGAAGTTCTGATGGGATCCGGTGCATTAGTGCTGGTATGATCGCACCCGCCATGTTCCTTTCGCTTTATTCTTTTAAACTGCCACGTCCTGTGAAGCAGTTTGGCTTTTCTGGACCCGAATTCATTCTAAGCGTCAATTCATGAATTTCCTCTCATCCTTTTATTTATTTACTTTTATATTTTTTTCTTGTTGCTTTGCACCTTTTTTTTCACTCGTCGCACAACTCTCAATTATCCTGAAATTGATCCTTCACGCTTGCGCTTATACATTTGCGCCGACAACATTGACTGACGATCCGGGCTTCGATCCAGCCGTACCGTTCCTGACTTGTCTCGCGCCTTCAGATCCGCCTTCATGCTTCGATAAGAAGCGAAATATAAAGCAATCGTTCCGACGGAGCTAAATTACTACAGCATAAAGAACGAAGGGGAAATTTGGATTTCGAAACAAAAAAGGGAGGGGTGCAACACGAGGACTTCCCAGGGGGTCACCCATCCTAGAACTACTCTCGCCCAAGCACGCTTAACTTCGGAGTTCTGATGGGATCCGGTGCATTAGTGCTGGTATGATCGCACCCGCCATGTTCCTTTCGCTTTATTCTTTTAAACTGCCCCGTCCTGTGAAGCAGTGTGGCTTTTCTGGACCCGAATTCATTTTAAGCGTCAATTCAAGAATTTCCCCTCATCCTTTTATTTATTTACTTTTACATTTTTTTCTTGTTGATTTGCACCATTTTTTTTTTCCCTCGTCGCGCAACTCTCAATTATCCTGAAATTGATCCTTCACGCTTGCGCTTATACATTTGCGCCGACAACTTTGACCGACGATCCGGGCTTCGATCCAGCCGTACCGTTCCTGACTTGTCTCGCGCCTTCAGATCCGCCTTCATGCTTCGATGAGAAGCAAAATATAAAGCAATCGTTCCGACGGAGCTAAATTACTACAGCATAAAGAACGAAGGGGAAATTTGGATTTCGAAACAAAAAAGGGAGGGGTGCAACACGAGGATTTCCCAGGGGGTCACCTAGGGGTGTCAACGGGCCGGGTCCGGGCCGGAATTCATTATTCCGGACCCGGACCCGGATCCGACCCGTTTACCCGACGGGTCTTTTATTCTGTGTTCCGGATCCGGACCCGGCGAGTCTCGGATCCGGGTCGGGTCTACCCGAACAAATTTGCCAAAATTTATAATTTCTAACAAAAAAGAGAAAAAGATATATTTGTAAACTAATTTCTAACTAATGCAAAGAAAAAACCAAATAAGAAAATAAATCAAATTGATTTTACTCAAATACATCATCCTAATAAAATTATATTGATAATATATATTTTTTATAAATTATTAAATCATTTATATCCGGATCCGGGTCTAATACGGGTCGGAATACTATATTCCGTATCCGACCCGTTTTTTTGTTTGAAAAAACGGATCCGGATCCGGATAACGGAATTAAATCCCTACCCATACCCGAAAAAATTTCAGGGATCCGATCCGGATCCGGGTCTAGACCCGACCCGTTGACAGGCCTAGGGTCACCCATCCTAGTACTACTGTCGCCCAAGCACGCTTAACTTCGGAGTTCTGATGGGATCCGGTGCATTAGTGCTGGTATGATCGCACCCGCCATGTTCCTTTCGCTTTATTCTTTTAAACTGCCACGTCCTGTGAAGCAGTTTGGCTTTTCTGGACCCGAATTCATTCTAAGCGTCAATTCATGAATTTCCTCTCATCCTTTTATTTATTTACTTTTATATTTTTTTCTTGTTGCTTTGCACCTTTTTTTTCCCTCGTCGCACAACTCTCAATTATCCTGAAATTGATCCTTCACGCTTGCGCTTATGCATTTGCGCCGACAACATTGACCGACGATCCGGGCTTCGATCCAGCCGTACCGTTCCTGACTTGTCTCGCGCCTTCAGATCCGCCTTCATGCTTCGATAAGAAGCAAAATATAAAGCAATCGTTCCGACGGAGCTAAATTACTACAGCATAAAGAACGAAGGGGAAATTTGGATTTCGAAACAAAAAAGGGAGGGGTGCAACACGAGGACTTCCCAGGGGGTCACCCATCCTAGTACTACTCTCGCCCAAGCACGCTTAACTTCGGAGTTCTGATGGGATCCGGTGCATTAGTGCTGGTATGATCGCACCCGCCATGTTCCTTTCGCTTTATTCTTTTAAACTGCCCCGTCCTGTGAAGCAGTGTGGCTTTTCTGGACACGAATTCATTTTAAGCGTCAATTCAAGAATTTCCCCTCATCCTTTTATTTATTTACTTTTACATTTTTTTCTTGTTGATTTGCACCATTTTTTTTTCCCTCGTCGCGCAACTCTCAATTATCCTGAAATTGATCCTTCACGCTTGCGCTTATACATTTGCGCCGACAACTTTGACCGACGATCCGGGCTTCGATCCAGCCGTACCGTTCCTGACTTGTCTCGCGCCTTCAGATCCGCTTTCATGCTTCGATGAGAAGCAAAATATAAAGCAATCGTTCCGACGGAGCTAAATTACTACAGCATAAAGAACGAAGGGGAAATTTGGATTTCGAAACAAAAAAGGGAGGGGTGCAACACGAGGATTTCCCAGGGGGTCACCTAGGGGTGTCAACGGGCCGGGTCCGGGCCGGAATTCATTATTCCGGACCCGGACCCGGATCCGACCCGTTTACCCGACGGGTCTTTTATTCTGTGTTCCGGATCCGGACCCGGCGAGTCTCGGATCCGGGTCGGGTCTACCCGAACAAATTTGCCAAAATTTATAATTTCTAACAAAAAAGAGAAAAAGATATATTTGTAAACTAATTTCTAACTAATGCAAAGAAAAAACCAAATAAGAAAATAAATCAAATTGATTTTACTCAAATACATGATCCTAATCAAATTATATTGATAATATATATTTTTTATAAATTATTAAATCATTTATATCCGGATCCGGGTCTAATACGGGTCGGAATACTATATTCCGTATCCGACCCGTTTTTTTGTTTGAAAAAACGGATCCGGATACGGATAACGGAATTAAATCCCTACCCATACCCGCAAAAATTTCAGGGATCCGATCCGGATCCGGGTCTAGACCCGACCCGTTGACCGGCCTAGGGTCACCCATCCTAGTACTACTGTCGCCCAAGCACGCTTAACTTCGAAGTTCTGATGGGATCCGGTGCATTAGTGCTGGTATGATCGCACCCGCCATGTTCCTTTCGCTTTATTCTTTTAAACTGCCACGTCCTGTGAAGCAGTTTGGCTTTTCTGGACCCGAATTCATTCTAAGCGTCAATTCATGAATTCCTCTCATCCTTTTATTTATTTACTTTTATATTTTTTTCTTGTTGCTTTGCACCTTTTTTTTCACTCGTCGCACAACTCTCAATTATCCTGAAATTGATCCTTCACGCTTGCGCTTATACATTTGCGCCGACAACATTGACCGACGATCCGGGCTTCGATCCAGCCGTACCGTTCCTGACTTGTCTCGCGCCTTCAGATCCGCCTTCATGCTTCGATAAGAAGCGAAATATAAAGCAATCGTTCCGACGGAGCTAAATTACTACAGCATAAAGAACGAAGGGGAAATTTGGATTTCGAAACAAAAAAGGGAGGGGTGCAACACGAGGACTTCCCAGGGGGTCACCCATCCTAGTACTACTCTCGCCCAAGCACGCTTAACTTCGGAGTTCTGATGGGATCCGGTGCATTAGTGCTGGTATGATCGCACCCGCCATGTTCCTTTCGCTTTATTCTTTTAAACTGCCCCGTCCTGTGAAGCAGTGTGGCTTTTCTGGACCCGAATTCATTTTAAGCGTCAATTCAAGAATTTCCCCTCATCCTTTTATTTATTTACTTTTACATTTTTTTCTTGTTGATTTGCACCATTTTTTTTTTCCCTCGTCGCGCAACTCTCAATTATCCTGAAATTGATCCTTCACGCTTGCGCTTATACATTTGCGCCGACAACTTTGACCGACGATCCGGGCTTCGATCCAGCCGTACCGTTCCTGACTTGTCTCGCGCCTTCAGATCCGCCTTCATGCTTCGATGAGAAGCAAAATATAAAGCAATCGTTCCGACGGAGCTAAATTACTACAGCATAAAGAACGAAGGGGAAATTTGGATTTCGAAACAAAAAAGGGAGGGGTGCAACACGAGGATTTCCCAGGGGCTCACCTAGGGGTGTCAACGGGCCGGGTCCGGGCCGGAATTCATTATTCCGGACCCGGACCCGGATCCGACCCGTTTACCCGACGGGTCTTTTATTCTGTGTTCCGGATCCGGACCCGGCGAGTCTCGGATCCGGGTCGGGTCTACCCGAACAAATTTGCCAAAATTTATAATTTCTAACAAAAAAGAGAAAAAGATATATTTGTAAACTAATTTCTAACTAATGCAAAGAAAAAACCAAATAAGAAAATAAATCAAATTGATTTTACTCAAATACATCATCCTAATAAAATTATATTGATAATATATATTTTTTATAAATTATTAAATCATTTATATCCGGATCCGGGTCTAATACGGGTCGGAATACTATATTCCGTATCCGACCCGTTTTTTTGTTTGAAAAAACGGATCCGGATCCGGATAACGGAATTAAATCCCTACCCATACCCGAAAAAATTTCAGGGATCCGATCCGGATCCGGGTCTAGACCCGACCCGTTGACAGGCCTAGGGTCACCCATCCTAGTACTACTGTCGCCCAAGCACGCTTAACTTCGGAGTTCTGATGGGATCCGGTGCATTAGTGCTGGTATGATCGCACCCGCCATGTTCCTTTCGCTTTATTCTTTTAAACTGCCACGTCCTGTGAAGCAGTTTGGCTTTTCTGGACCCGAATTCATTCTAAGCGTCAATTCATGAATTTCCTCTCATCCTTTTATTTATTTACTTTTATATTTTTTTCTTGTTGCTTTGCACCTTTTTTTTCCCTCGTCGCACAACTCTCAATTATCCTGAAATTGATCCTTCACGCTTGCGCTTATGCATTTGCGCCGACAACATTGACCGACGATCCGGGCTTCGATCCAGCCGTACCGTTCCTGACTTGTCTCGCGCCTTCAGATCCGCCTTCATGCTTCGATAAGAAGCAAAATATAAAGCAATCGTTCCGACGGAGCTAAATTACTACAGCATAAAGAACGAAGGGGAAATTTGGATTTCGAAACAAAAAAGGGAGGGGTGCAACACGAGGACTTCCCAGGGGGTCACCCATCCTAGTACTACTCTCGCCCAAGCACGCTTAACTTCGGAGTTCTGATGGGATCCGGTGCATTAGTGCTGGTATGATCGCACCCGCCATGTTCCTTTCGCTTTATTCTTTTAAACTGCCCCGTCCTGTGAAGCAGTGTGGCTTTTCTGGACCCGAATTCATTTTAAGCGTCAATTCAAGAATTTCCCCTCATCCTTTTATTTATTTACTTTTACATTTTTTTCTTGTTGATTTGCACCATTTTTTTTTCCCTCGTCGCGCAACTCTCAATTATCCTGAAATTGATCCTTCACGCTTGCGCTTATACATTTGCGCCGACAACTTTGACCGACGATCCGGGCTTCGATCCAGCCGTACCGTTCCTGACTTGTCTCGCGCCTTCAGATCCGCCTTCATGCTTCGATGAGAAGCAAAATATAAAGCAATCGTTCCGACGGAGCTAAATTACTACAGCATAAAGAACGAAGGGGAAATTTGGATTTCGAAACAAAAAAGGGAGGGGTGCAACACGAGGATTTCCCAGGGGGTCACCTAGGGGTGTCAACGGGCCGGGTCCGGGCCGGAATTCATTATTCCGGACCCGGACCCGGATCCGACCCGTTTACCCGACGGGTCTTTTATTCTGTGTTCCGGATCCGGACCCGGCGAGTCTCGGATCCGGGTCGGGTCTACCCGAACAAATTTGCCAAAATTTATAATTTCTAACAAAAAAGAGAAAAAGATATATTTGTAAACTAATTTCTAACTAATGCAAAGAAAAAACCAAATAAGAAAATAAATCAAATTGATTTTACTCAAATACATGATCCTAATCAAATTATATTGATAATATATATTTTTTATAAATTATTAAATCATTTATATCCGGATCCGGGTCTAATACGGGTCGGAATACTATATTCCGTATCCGACCCGTTTTTTTGTTTGAAAAAACGGATCCGGATACGGATAACGGAATTAAATCCCTACCCATACCCGCAAAAATTTCAGGGATCCGATCCGGATCCGGGTCTAGACCCGACCCGTTGACCGGCCTAGGGTCACCCATCCTAGTACTACTGTCGCCCAAGCACGCTTAACTTCGAAGTTCTGATGGGATCCGGTGCATTAGTGCTGGTATGATCGCACCCGCCATGTTCCTTTCGCTTTATTCTTTTAAACTGCCACGTCCTGTGAAGCAGTTTGGCTTTTCTGGACCCGAATTCATTCTAAGCGTCAATTCATGAATTTCCTCTCATCCTTTTATTTATTTACTTTTATATTTTTTTCTTGTTGCTTTGCACCTTTTTTTTCACTCGTCGCACAACTCTCAATTATCCTGAAATTGATCCTTCACGCTTGCGCTTATACATTTGCGCCGACAACATTGACCGACGATCCGGGCTTCGATCCAGCCGTACCGTTCCTGACTTGTCTCGCGCCTTCAGATCCGCCTTCATGCTTCGATAAGAAGCGAAATATAAAGCAATCGTTCCGACGGAGCTAAATTACTACAGCATAAAGAACGAAGGGGAAATTTGGATTTCGAAACAAAAAAGGGAGGGGTGCAACACGAGGACTTCCCAGGGGGTCACCCATCCTAGTACTACTCTCGCCCAAGCACGCTTAACTTCGGAGTTCTGATGGGATCCGGTGCATTAGTGCTGGTATGATCGCACCCGCCATGTTCCTTTCGCTTTATTCTTTTAAACTGCCCCGTCCTGTGAAGCAGTGTGGCTTTTCTGGACCCGAATTCATTTTAAGCGTCAATTCAAGAATTTCCCCTCATCCTTTTATTTATTTACTTTTACATTTTTTTCTTGTTGATTTGCACCATTTTTTTTTTCCCTCGTCGCGCAACTCTCAATTATCCTGAAATTGATCCTTCACGCTTGCGCTTATACATTTGCGCCGACAACTTTGACCGACGATCCGGGCTTCGATCCAGCCGTACCGTTCCTGACTTGTCTCGCGCCTTCAGATCCGCCTTCATGCTTCGATGAGAAGCAAAATATAAAGCAATCGTTCCGACGGAGCTAAATTACTACAGCATAAAGAACGAAGGGGAAATTTGGATTTCGAAACAAAAAAGGGAGGGGTGCAACACGAGGATTTCCCAGGGGGTCACCTAGGGGTGTCAACGGGCCGGGTCCGGGCCGGAATTCATTATTCCGGACCCGGACCCGGATCCGACCCGTTTACCCGACGGGTCTTTTATTCTGTGTTCCGGATCCGGACCCGGCGAGTCTCGGATCCGGGTCGGGTCTACCCGAACAAATTTGCCAAAATTTATAATTTCTAACAAAAAAGAGAAAAAGATATATTTGTAAACTAATTTCTAACTAATGCAAAGAAAAAACCAAATAAGAAAATAAATCAAATTGATTTTACTCAAATACATCATCCTAATAAAATTATATTGATAATATATATTTTTTATAAATTATTAAATCATTTATATCCGGATCCGGGTCTAATACGGGTCGGAATACTATATTCCGTATCCGACCCGTTTTTTTGTTTGAAAAAACGGATCCGGATCCGGATAACGGAATTAAATCCCTACCCATACCCGAAAAAATTTCAGGGATCCGATCCGGATCCGGGTCTAGACCCGACCCGTTGACAGGCCTAGGGTCACCCATCCTAGTACTACTGTCGCCCAAGCACGCTTAACTTCGGAGTTCTGATGGGATCCGGTGCATTAGTGCTGGTATGATCGCACCCGCCATGTTCCTTTCGCTTTATTCTTTTAAACTGCCACGTCCTGTGAAGCAGTTTGGCTTTTCTGGACCCGAATTCATTCTAAGCGTCAATTCATGAATTTCCTCTCATCCTTTTATTTATTTACTTTTATATTTTTTTCTTGTTGCTTTGCACCTTTTTTTTCCCTCGTCGCACAACTCTCAATTATCCTGAAATTGATCCTTCACGCTTGCGCTTATGCATTTGCGCCGACAACATTGACCGACGATCCGGGCTTCGATCCAGCCGTACCGTTCCTGACTTGTCTCGCGCCTTCAGATCCGCCTTCATGCTTCGATAAGAAGCAAAATATAAAGCAATCGTTCCGACGGAGCTAAATTACTACAGCATAAAGAACGAAGGGGAAATTTGGATTTCGAAACAAAAAAGGGAGGGGTGCAACACGAGGACTTCCCAGGGGGTCACCCATCCTAGTACTACTCTCGCCCAAGCACGCTTAACTTCGGAGTTCTGATGGGATCCGGTGCATTAGTGCTGGTATGATCGCACCCGCCATGTTCCTTTCGCTTTATTCTTTTAAACTGCCCCGTCCTGTGAAGCAGTGTGGCTTTTCTGGACACGAATTCATTTTAAGCGTCAATTCAAGAATTTCCCCTCATCCTTTTATTTATTTACTTTTACATTTTTTTCTTGTTGATTTGCACCATTTTTTTTTCCCTCGTCGCGCAACTCTCAATTATCCTGAAATTGATCCTTCACGCTTGCGCTTATACATTTGCGCCGACAACTTTGACCGACGATCCGGGCTTCGATCCAGCCGTACCGTTCCTGACTTGTCTCGCGCCTTCAGATCCGCTTTCATGCTTCGATGAGAAGCAAAATATAAAGCAATCGTTCCGACGGAGCTAAATTACTACAGCATAAAGAACGAAGGGGAAATTTGGATTTCGAAACAAAAAAGGGAGGGGTGCAACACGAGGATTTCCCAGGGGGTCACCTAGGGGTGTCAACGGGCCGGGTCCGGGCCGGAATTCATTATTCCGGACCCGGACCCGGATCCGACCCGTTTACCCGACGGGTCTTTTATTCTGTGTTCCGGATCCGGACCCGGCGAGTCTCGGATCCGGGTCGGGTCTACCCGAACAAATTTGCCAAAATTTATAATTTCTAACAAAAAAGAGAAAAAGATATATTTGTAAACTAATTTCTAACTAATGCAAAGAAAAAACCAAATAAGAAAATAAATCAAATTGATTTTACTCAAATACATGATCCTAATCAAATTATATTGATAATATATATTTTTTATAAATTATTAAATCATTTATATCCGGATCCGGGTCTAATACGGGTCGGAATACTATATTCCGTATCCGACCCGTTTTTTTGTTTGAAAAAACGGATCCGGATACGGATAACGGAATTAAATCCCTACCCATACCCGCAAAAATTTCAGGGATCCGATCCGGATCCGGGTCTAGACCCGACCCGTTGACCGGCCTAGGGTCACCCATCCTAGTACTACTGTCGCCCAAGCACGCTTAACTTCGAAGTTCTGATGGGATCCGGTGCATTAGTGCTGGTATGATCGCACCCGCCATGTTCCTTTCGCTTTATTCTTTTAAACTGCCACGTCCTGTGAAGCAGTTTGGCTTTTCTGGACCCGAATTCATTCTAAGCGTCAATTCATGAATTTCCTCTCATCCTTTTATTTATTTACTTTTATATTTTTTTCTTGTTGCTTTGCACCTTTTTTTTCACTCGTCGCACAACTCTCAATTATCCTGAAATTGATCCTTCACGCTTGCGCTTATACATTTGCGCCGACAACATTGACCGACGATCCGGGCTTCGATCCAGCCGTACCGTTCCTGACTTGTCTCGCGCCTTCAGATCCGCCTTCATGCTTCGATAAGAAGCGAAATATAAAGCAATCGTTCCGACGGAGCTAAATTACTACAGCATAAAGAACGAAGGGGAAATTTGGATTTCGAAACAAAAAAGGGAGGGGTGCAACACGAGGACTTCCCAGGGGGTCACCCATCCTAGTACTACTCTCGCCCAAGCACGCTTAACTTCGGAGTTCTGATGGGATCCGGTGCATTAGTGCTGGTATGATCGCACCCGCCATGTTCCTTTCGCTTTATTCTTTTAAACTGCCCCGTCCTGTGAAGCAGTGTGGCTTTTCTGGACCCGAATTCATTTTAAGCGTCAATTCAAGAATTTCCCCTCATCCTTTTATTTATTTACTTTTACATTTTTTTCTTGTTGATTTGCACCATTTTTTTTTTCCCTCGTCGCGCAACTCTCAATTATCCTGAAATTGATCCTTCACGCTTGCGCTTATACATTTGCGCCGACAACTTTGACCGACGATCCGGGCTTCGATCCAGCCGTACCGTTCCTGACTTGTCTCGCGCCTTCAGATCCGCCTTCATGCTTCGATGAGAAGCAAAATATAAAGCAATCGTTCCGACGGAGCTAAATTACTACAGCATAAAGAACGAAGGGGAAATTTGGATTTCGAAACAAAAAAGGGAGGGGTGCAACACGAGGATTTCCCAGGGGCTCACCTAGGGGTGTCAACGGGCCGGGTCCGGGCCGGAATTCATTATTCCGGACCCGGACCCGGATCCGACCCGTTTACCCGACGGGTCTTTTATTCTGTGTTCCGGATCCGGACCCGGCGAGTCTCGGATCCGGGTCGGGTCTACCCGAACAAATTTGCCAAAATTTATAATTTCTAACAAAAAAGAGAAAAAGATATATTTGTAAACTAATTTCTAACTAATTCAAAGAAAAAACCAAATAAGAAAATAAATCAAATTGATTTTACTCAAATACATCATCCTAATAAAATTATATTGATAATATATATTTTTTATAAATTATTAAATCATTTATATCCGGATCCGGGTCTAATACGGGTCGGAATACTATATTCCGTATCCGACCCGTTTTTTTGTTTGAAAAAACGGATCCGGATCCGGATAACGGAATTAAATCCCTACCCATACCCGAAAAAATTTCAGGGATCCGATCCGGATCCGGGTCTAGACCCGACCCGTTGACAGGCCTAGGGTCACCCATCCTAGTACTACTGTCGCCCAAGCACGCTTAACTTCGGAGTTCTGATGGGATCCGGTGCATTAGTGCTGGTATGATCGCACCCGCCATGTTCCTTTCGCTTTATTCTTTTAAACTGCCACGTCCTGTGAAGCAGTTTGGCTTTTCTGGACCCGAATTCATTCTAAGCGTCAATTCATGAATTTCCTCTCATCCTTTTATTTATTTACTTTTATATTTTTTTCTTGTTGCTTTGCACCTTTTTTTTCCCTCGTCGCACAACTCTCAATTATCCTGAAATTGATCCTTCACGCTTGCGCTTATGCATTTGCGCCGACAACATTGACCGACGATCCGGGCTTCGATCCAGCCGTACCGTTCCTGACTTGTCTCGCGCCTTCAGATCCGCCTTCATGCTTCGATAAGAAGCAAAATATAAAGCAATCGTTCCGACGGAGCTAAATTACTACAGCATAAAGAACGAAGGGGAAATTTGGATTTCGAAACAAAAAAGGGAGGGGTGCAACACGAGGACTTCCCAGGGGGTCACCCATCCTAGTACTACTCTCGCCCAAGCACGCTTAACTTCGGAGTTCTGATGGGATCCGGTGCATTAGTGCTGGTATGATCGCACCCGCCATGTTCCTTTCGCTTTATTCTTTTAAACTGCCCCGTCCTGTGAAGCAGTGTGGCTTTTCTGGACCCGAATTCATTTTAAGCGTCAATTCAAGAATTTCCCCTCATCCTTTTATTTATTTACTTTTACATTTTTTTCTTGTTGATTTGCACCATTTTTTTTTCCCTCGTCGCGCAACTCTCAATTATCCTGAAATTGATCCTTCACGCTTGCGCTTATACATTTGCGCCGACAACTTTGACCGACGATCCGGGCTTCGATCCAGCCGTACCGTTCCTGACTTGTCTCGCGCCTTCAGATCCGCCTTCATGCTTCGATGAGAAGCAAAATATAAAGCAATCGTTCCGACGGAGGTAAATTACTACAGCATAAAGAACGAAGGGGAAATTTGGATTTCGAAACAAAAAAGGGAGGGGTGCAACACGAGGATTTCCCAGGGGGTCACCTAGGGGTGTCAACGGGCCGGGTCCGGGCCGGAATTCATTATTCCGGACCCGGACCCGGATCCGACCCGTTTACCCGACGGGTCTTTTATTCTGTGTTCCGGATCCGGACCCGGCGAGTCTCGGATCCGGGTCGGGTCTACCCGAACAAATTTGCCAAAATTTATAATTTCTAACAAAAAAGAGAAAAAGATATATTTGTAAACTAATTTCTAACTAATGCAAAGAAAAAACCAAATAAGAAAATAAATCAAATTGATTTTACTCAAATACATGATCCTAATCAAATTATATTGATAATATATATTTTTTATAAATTATTAAATCATTTATATCCGGATCCGGGTCTAATACGGGTCGGAATACTATATTCCGTATCCGACCCGTTTTTTTGTTTGAAAAAACGGATCCGGATCCGGATAACGGAATTAAATCCCTACCCATACCCGAAAAAATTTCAGGGATCCGATCCGGATCCGGGTCTAGACCCGACCCGTTGACAGGCCTAGGGTCACCCATCCTAGTACTACTGTCGCCCAAGCACGCTTAACTTCGGAGTTCTGATGGGATCCGGTGCATTAGTGCTGGTATGATCGCACCCGCCATGTTCCTTTCGCTTTATTCTTTTAAACTGCCACGTCCTGTGAAGCAGTTTGGCTTTTCTGGACCCGAATTCATTCTAAGCGTCAATTCATGAATTTCCTCTCATCCTTTTATTTATTTACTTTTATATTTTTTTCTTGTTGCTTTGCACCTTTTTTTTCACTCGTCGCACAACTCTCAATTATCCTGAAATTGATCCTTCACGCTTGCGCTTATACATTTGCGCCGACAACATTGACCGACGATCCGGGCTTCGATCCAGCCGTACCGTTCCTGACTTGTCTCGCGCCTTCAGATCCGCCTTCATGCTTCGATAAGAAGCAAAATATAAAGCAATCGTTCCGACGGAGCTAAATTACTACAGCATAAAGAACGAAGGGGAAATTTGGATTTCGAAACAAAAAAGGGAGGGGTGCAACACGAGGACTTCCCAGGGGGTCACCCATCCTAGTACTACTCTCGCCCAAGCACGCTTAACTTCGGAGTTCTGATGGGATCCGGTGCATTAGTGCTGGTATGATCGCACCCGCCATGTTCCTTTCGCTTTATTCTTTTAAACTGCCCCGTCCTGTGAAGCAGTGTGGCTTTTCTGGACCCGAATTCATTTTAAGCGTCAATTCAAGAATTTCCCCTCATCCTTTTATTTATTTACTTTTACATTTTTTTCTTGTTGATTTGCACCATTTTTTTTCTTTCGTCGCGCAACTCTCAATTATCCTGAAATTGATCCTTCACGCTTGCGCTTATACATTTGCGCCGACAACTTTGACCGACGATCCGGGCTTCGATCCAGCCGTACCGTTCCTGACTTGTCTCGCGCCTTCAGATCCGCCTTCATGCTTCGATGAGAAGCAAAATATAAAGCAATCGTTCCGACGGAGCTAAATTACTACAGCATAAAGAACGAAGGGAAAATTTGGATTTCGAAACAAAAAAGGGAGGGGTGCAACACGAGGATTTCCCAGGGGGTCACCTAGGGGTGTCAACGGGCCGGGTCCGGGCCGAAATTCATTATTCCGGACCCGGACCCGGATCCGACCCGTTTACCCGACGGGTCTTTTATTCGGTGTTCCGGATCCGGACCCGGCGAGTCTCGGATCCGGGTCGGGTCTACCCGAACATATTTGCCAAAATTTATAATTTCTAACAAAAAAGAGAAAAAGATATATTTGTAAACTAATTTCTAACTAATGCAAAGAAAAAACCAAATAAGAAAATAAATCAAATTGATTTTACTCAAATACATCATCCTAATCAAATTATATTGATAATATATATTTTTTACAAATTATTAAATCATTTATATCCGGATCCGGGTCTAATACGGGTCGGAAAACTATATTCCGTATCCGACCCGTTTTTTTGTTTGAAAAAACGGATCCGGATCCGGATAACGGAATTAAATCCCTACCCATACCCGAAAAAATTTCAGGGATCCGATCCGGATCCGGGTCTAGACCCGACCCGTTGACAGGCCTAGGGTCACCCATCCTAGTACTACTGTCGCCCAAGCACGCTTAACTTCGGAGTTCTGATGGGATCCGGTGCATTAGTGCTGGTATGATCGCACCCGCCATGTTCCTTTCGCTTTATTCTTTTAAACTGCCACGTCCTGTGAAGCAGTTTGGATTTTCTGGACCCGAATTCATTCTAAGCGTCAATTCATGAATTTCCTCTCATCCTTTTATTTATTTACTTTTATATTTTTTTCTTGTTGCTTTGCACCTTTTTTTTCACTCGTCGCACAACTCTCAATTATCCTGAAATTGATCCTTCACGCTTGCGCTTATACATTTGCGCCGACAACTTTGACCGACGATCCGGGCTTCGATCCAGCCGTACCGTTCCTGACTTGTCTCGCGCCTTCAGATCCGCCTTCATGCTTCGATGAGAAGCAAAATATAAAGCAATCGTTCCGACGGAGCTAAATTACTACAGCATAAAGAACGAAGGGGAAATTTGGATTTCGAAACAAAAAAGGGAGGGGTGCAACACGAGGATTTCCCAGGGGGTCACCTAGGGGTGTCAACGGGCCGGGTCCGGGCCGGAATTCATTATTCCGGACCCGGACCCGGATCCGACCCGTTTACCCGACGGGTCTTTTATTCTGTGTTCCGGATCCGGACCCGGCGAGTCTCGGATCCGGGTCGGGTCTACCCGAACAAATTTGCCAAAATTTATAATTTCTAACAAAAAAGAGAAAAAGATATATTTGTAAACTAATTTCTAACTAATGCAAAGAAAAAACCAAATAAGAAAATAAATCAAATTGATTTTACTCAAATACATCATCCTAATCAAATTATATTGATAATATATATTTTTTATAAATTATTAAATCATTTATATCCGGATCCGGGTCTAATATGGGTCGGAATACTATATTCCGTATCCGACCCGTTTTTTTGTTTGAAAAAACGGATCCGGATCCGGATAACGGAATTAAATCCCTACCCATACCCGAAAAAATTTCAGGGATCCGATCCGGATCCGGGTCTAGACCCGACCCGTTGACAGGCCTAGGGTCACCCATCCTAGTACTACTGTCGCCCAAGCACGCTTAACTTCGGAGTTCTGATGGGATCCGGTGCATTAGTGCTGGTATGATCGCACCCGCCATGTTCCTTTCGCTTTATTCTTTTAAACTGCCACGTCCTGTGAAGCAGTTTGGCTTTTCTGGACCCGAATTCATTCTAAGCGTCAATTCATGAATTTCCTCTCATCCTTTTATTTATTTACTTTTATATTTTTTTCTTGTTGCTTTGCACCTTTTTTTTCACTCGTCGCACAACTCTCAATTATCCTGAAATTGATCCTTCACGCTTGCGCTTATACATTTGCGCCGACAACATTGACCGACGATCCGGGCTTCGATCCAGCCGTACCGTTCCTGACTTGTCTCGCGCCTTCAGATCCGCCTTCATGCTTCGATAAGAAGCAAAATATAAAGCAATCGTTCCGACGGAGCTAAATTACTACAGCATAAAGAACGAAGGGGAAATTTGGATTTCGAAACAAAAAAGGGAGGGGTGCAACACGAGGACTTCCCAGGGGGTCACCCATCCTAGTACTACTCTCGCCCAAGCACGCTTAACTTCGGAGTTCTGATGGGATCCGGTGCATTAGTGCTGGTATGATCGCACCCGCCATGTTCCTTTCGCTTTATTCTTTTAAACTGCCCCGTCCTGTGAAGCAGTGTGGCTTTTCTGGACCCGAATTCATTTTAAGCGTCAATTCAAGAATTTCCCCTCATCCTTTTATTTATTTACTTTTACATTTTTTTCTTGTTGATTTGCACCATTTTTTTTTCCTTCGTCGCGCAACTCTCAATTATCCTGAAATTGATCCTTCACGCTTGCGCTTATACATTTGCGCCGACAACTTTGACCGACGATCCGGGCTTCGATCCAGCCGTACCGTTCCTGACTTGTCTCGCGCCTTCAGATCCGCCTTCATGCTTCGATGAGAAGCAAAATATAAAGCAATCGTTCCGACGGAGCTAAATTACTACAGCATAAAGAACGAAGGGAAAATTTGGATTTCGAAACAAAAAAGGGAGGGGTGCAACACGAGGATTTCCCAGGGGGTCACCTAGGGGTGTCAACGGGCCGGGTCCGGGCCGAAATTCATTATTCCGGACCCGGACCCGGATCCGACCCGTTTACCCGACGGGTCTTTTATTCGGTGTTCCGGATCCGGACCCGGCGAGTCTCGGATCCGGGTCGGGTCTACCCGAACATATTTGCCAAAATTTATAATTTCTAACAAAAAAGAGAAAAAGATATATTTGTAAACTAATTTCTAACTAATGCAAAGAAAAAACCAAATAAGAAAATAAATCAAATTGATTTTACTCAAATACATCATCCTAATCAAATTATATTGATAATATATATTTTTTACAAATTATTAAATCATTTATATCCGGATCCGGGTCTAATACGGGTCGGAATACTATATTCCGTATCCGACCCGTTTTTTTGTTTGAAAAAACGGATCCGGATCCGGATAACGGAATTAAATCCCTACCCATACCCGCAAAAATTTCAGGGATCCGATCCGGATCCGGGTGTAGACCCAACCCGTTGACCGGCCTAGGGTCACCCATCCTAGTACTACTGTCGCCCAAGCACGCTTAACTTCGAAGTTCTGATGGGATCCGGTGCATTAGTGCTAGTATGATCGCACCCGCCATTTTCCTTTCGCTTTATTCTTTTAAACTGCCACGTCCTGTGAAGCAGTTTGGCTTTTCTGGACCCGAATTCATTCTAAGCGTCAATTCATGAATTTCCTCTCATCCTTTTATTTATTTACTTTTATATTTTTTTCTTGTTGCTTTGCACCTTTTTTTTCACTCGTCGCACAACTCTCAATTATCCTGAAATTGATCCTTCACGCTTGCGCTTATACATTTGCGCCGACAACATTGACCGACGATCCGGGCTTCGATCCAGCCGTACCGTTCCTGACTTGTCTCGCGCTTTCAGATCCGCCTTCATGCTTCGATAAGAAGCAAAATATAAAGCAATCGTTCCGACGGAGCTAAATTACTACAGCATAAAGAACGAAGGGGAAATTTGGATTTCGAAACAAAAAAGGGAGGGGTGCAACACGAGGACTTCCCAGGGGGTCACCCATCCTAGTACTACTCTCGCCCAAGCACGCTTAACTTCGGAGTTCTGATGGGATCCGGTGCATTAGTGCTGGTATGATCGCACCCGCCATGTTCCTTTCGCTTTATTCTTTTAAACTGCCCCGTCCTGTGAAGCAGTGTGGCTTTTCTGGACCCGAATTCATTTTAAGCGTCAATTCAAGAATTTCCCCTCATCCTTTTATTTATTTACTTTTACATTTTTTTCTTGTTGATTTGCACCATTTTTTTTTCCCTCGTCGCGCAACTCTCAATTATCCTGAAATTGATCCTTCACGCTTGCGCTTATACATTTGCGCCGACAACTTTGACCGACGATCCGGGCTTCGATCCAGCCGTACCGTTCCTGACTTGTCTCGCGCCTTCAGATCCGCCTTCATGCTTCGATGAGAAGCAAAATATAAAGCAATCGTTCCGACGGAGCTAAATTACTACAGCATAAAGAACGAAGGGGAAATTTGGATTTCGAAACAAAAAAGGGAGGGGTGCAACACGAGGATTTCCCAGGGGGTCACCTAGGGGTGTCAACGGGCCGGGTCCGGGCCGGAATTCATTATTCCGGACCCGGACCCGGATCCGACCCGTTTACCCGACGGGTCTTTTATTCGGTGTTCCGGATCCGGACCCGGCGAGTCTCGGATCCGGGTCGGGTCTACCCGAACAAATTTGCCAAAATTTATAATTTCTAACAAAAAAGAGAAAAAGATATATTTGTAAACTAATTTCTAACTAATGCAAAGAAAAAACCAAATAAGAAAATAAATCAAATTGATTTTACTCAAATACATCATCCTAATCAAATTATATTGATAATATATATTTTTTACAAATTATTAAATCATTTATATCCGGATCCGGGTCTAATACGGGTCGGAATACTATATTCCGTATCCGACCCGTTTTTTTGTTTGAAAAAACGGATCCGGATCCGGATAACGGAATTAAATCCCTACCCATACCCGCAAAAATTTCAGGGATCCGATCCGGATCCGGGTGTAGACCCAACCCGTTGACCGGCCTAGGGTCACCCATCCTAGTACTACTGTCGCCCAAGCACGCTTAACTTCGAAGTTCTGATGGGATCCGGTGCATTAGTGCTGGTATGATCGCACCCGCCATGTTCCTTTCGCTTTATTCTTTTAAACTGCCCCGTCCTGTGAAGCAGTGTGGCTTTTCTGGACCCGAATTCATTTTAAGCGTCAATTCAAGAATTTCCCCTCATCCTTTTATTTATTTACTTTTACATTTTTTTCTTGTTGATTTGCACCATTTTTTTTTCCCTCGTCGCGCAACTCTCAATTATCCTGAAATTGATCCTTCACGCTTGCGCTTATACATTTGCGCCGACAACTTTGACCGACGATCCGGGCTTCGATCCAGCCGTACCGTTCCTGACTTGTCTCGCGCCTTCAGATCCGCCTTCATGCTTCGATGAGAAGCAAAATATAAAGCAATCGTTCCGACGGAACTAAATTACTACAGCATAAAGAACGAAGGGGAAATTTGGATTTCGAAACAAAAAAGGGAGGGGTGCAACACGAGGATTTCCCAGGGGGTCACCTAGGGGTGTCAACGGGCCGGGTCCGGGCCGGAATTCATTATTCCGGACCCGGACCCGGATCCGACCCGTTTACCCGACGGGTCTTTTATT
This sequence comes from Coffea arabica, assembly GCF_036785885.1. Taxonomy (NCBI): domain Eukaryota; kingdom Viridiplantae; phylum Streptophyta; class Magnoliopsida; order Gentianales; family Rubiaceae; genus Coffea; species Coffea arabica. The sequence continues at coordinate 22,109,191 of NC_092330.1, forward strand.
CGGTGTTCCGGATCCGGACCCGGCGAGTCTCGGATCCGGGTCGGGTCTATCCGAACAAATTTGCCAAAATTTATAATTTCTAACAAAAAAGAGAAAAAGATATATTTGTAAACTAATTTCTAACTAATGCAAAGAAAAAACCAAATAAGAAAATAAATCAAATTGATTTTACTCAAATACATCATCCTAATCAAATTATATTGATACTAGGGTCACCCATCCTAGTACTACTGTCGCCCAAGCACGCTTAACTTCGAAGTTCTGATGGGATCCGGTGCATTAGTGCTGGTATGATCGCACCCGCCATGTTCCTTTCGCTTTATTCTTTTAAACTGCCCCGTCCTGTGAAGCAGTGTGGCTTTTCTGGACCCGAATTCATTTTAAGCGTCAATTCAAGAATTTCCCCTCATCCTTTTATTTATTTACTTTTACATTTTTTTCTTGTTGATTTGCACCATTTTTTTTTCCCTCGTCGCGCAACTCTCAATTATCCTGAAATTGATCCTTCACGCTTGCGCTTATACATTTGCGCCGACAACTTTGACCGACGATCCGGGCTTCGATCCAGCCGTACCGTTCCTGACTTGTCTCGCGCCTTCAGATCCGCCTTCATGCTTCGATGAGAAGCAAAATATAAAGCAATCGTTCCGACGGAGCTAAATTACTACAGCATAAAGAACGAAGGGGAAATTTGGATTTCGAAACAAAAAAGGGAGGGGTGCAACACGAGGATTTCCCAGGGGGTCACCTAGGGGTGTCAACGGGCCGGGTCCGGGCCGGAATTCATTATTCCGGACCCGGACCCGGATCCGACCCGTTTACCCGACGGGTCTTTTATTCGGTGTTCCGGATCCGGACCCGGCGAGTCTCGGATCCGGGTCGGGTCTACCCGAACAAATTTGCCAAAATTTATAATTTCTAACAAAAAAGAGAAAAAGATATATTTGTAAACTAATTTCTAACTAATGCAAAGAAAAAACCAAATAAGAAAATAAATCAAATTGATTTTACTCAAATACATCATCCTAATCAAATTATATTGATAATATATATTTTTTACAAATTATTAAATCATTTATATCCGGATCCGGGTCTAATACGGGTCGGAATACTATATTCCGTATCCGACCCGTTTTTTTGTTTGAAAAAACGGATCCGGATCCGGATAACGGAATTAAATCCCTACCCATACCCGCAAAAATTTCAGGGATCCGATCCGGATCCGGGTGTAGACCCAACCCGTTGACCGGCCTAGGGTCACCCATCCTAGTACTACTGTCGCCCAAGCACGCTTAACTTCGAAGTTCTGATGGGATCCGGTGCATTAGTGCTGGTATGATCGCACCCGCCATGTTCCTTTCGCTTTATTCTTTTAAACTGCCCCGTCCTGTGAAGCAGTGTGGCTTTTCTGGACCCGAATTCATTTTAAGCGTCAATTCAAGAATTTCCCCTCATCCTTTTATTTATTTACTTTTACATTTTTTTCTTGTTGATTTGCACCATTTTTTTTTCCCTCGTCGCGCAACTCTCAATTATCCTGAAATTGATCCTTCACGCTTGCGCTTATACATTTGCGCCGACAACTTTGACCGACGATCCGGGCTTCGATCCAGCCGTACCGTTCCTGACTTGTCTCGCGCCTTCAGATCCGCCTTCATGCTTCGATGAGAAGCAAAATATAAAGCAATCGTTCCGACGGAACTAAATTACTACAGCATAAAGAACGAAGGGGAAATTTGGATTTCGAAACAAAAAAGGGAGGGGTGCAACACGAGGATTTCCCAGGGGGTCACCTAGGGGTGTCAACGGGCCGGGTCCGGGCCGGAATTCATTATTCCGGACCCGGACCCGGATCCGACCCGTTTACCCGACGGGTCTTTTATTCGGTGTTCCGGATCCGGACCCGGCGAGTCTCGGATCCGGGTCGGGTCTACCCGAACAAATTTGCCAAAATTTATAATTTCTAACAAAAAAGAGAAAAAGATATATTTGTAAACTAATTTCTAACTAATGCAAAGAAAAAACCAAATAAGAAAATAAATCAAATTGATTTTACTCAAATACATCATCCTAATCAAATTATATTGATAATATATATTTTTTACAAATTATTAAATCATTTATATCCGGATCCGGGTCTAATACGGGTCGGAATACTATATTCCGTATCCGACCCGTTTTTTTGTTTGAAAAAACGGATCCGGATCCGGATAACGGAATTAAATCCCTACCCATACCCGCAAAAATTTCAGGGATCCGATCCGGATCCGGGTGTAGACCCAACCCGTTGACCGGCCTAGGGTCACCCATCCTAGTACTACTGTCGCCCAAGCACGCTTAACTTCGAAGTTCTGATGGGATCCGGTGCATTAGTGCTGGTATGATCGCACCCGCCATGTTCCTTTCGCTTTATTCTTTTAAACTGCCCCGTCCTGTGAAGCAGTGTGGCTTTTCTGGACCCGAATTCATTTTAAGCGTCAATTCAAGAATTTCCCCTCATCCTTTTATTTATTTACTTTTACATTTTTTTCTTGTTGATTTGCACCATTTTTTTTTCCCTCGTCGCGCAACTCTCAATTATCCTGAAATTGATCCTTCACGCTTGCGCTTATACATTTGCGCCGACAACTTTGACCGACGATCCGGGCTTCGATCCAGCCGTACCGTTCCTGACTTGTCTCGCGCCTTCAGATCCGCCTTCATGCTTCGATGAGAAGCAAAATATAAAGCAATCGTTCCGACGGAACTAAATTACTACAGCATAAAGAACGAAGGGGAAATTTGGATTTCGAAACAAAAAAGGGAGGGGTGCAACACGAGGACTTCCCAGGGGGTCACCCATCCTAGTACTACTCTCGCCCAAGCACGCTTAACTTCGGAGTTCTGATGGGATCCGGTGCATTAGTGCTGGTATGATCGCACCCGCCATGTTCCTTTCGCTTTATTCTTTTAAACTGCCCCGTCCTGTGAAGCAGTGTGGCTTTTCTGGACCCGAATTCATTTTAAGCGTCAATTCAAGAATTTCCCCTCATCCTTTTATTTATTTACTTTTACATTTTTTTCTTGTTGATTTGCACCATTTTTTTTTCCTTCGTCGCGCAACTCTCAATTATCCTGAAATTGATCCTTCACGCTTGCGCTTATACATTTGCGCCGACAACTTTGACCGACGATCCGGGCTTCGATCCAGCCGTACCGTTCCTGACTTGTCTCGCGCCTTCAGATCCGCCTTCATGCTTCGATGAGAAGCAAAATATAAAGCAATCGTTCCGACGGAGCTAAATTACTACAGCATAAAGAACGAAGGGAAAATTTGGATTTCGAAACAAAAAAGGGAGGGGTGCAACACGAGGATTTCCCAGGGGGTCACCTAGGGGTGTCAACGGGCCGGGTCCGGGCCGGAATTCATTATTCCGGACCCGGACCCGGATCCGACCCGTTTACCCGACGGGTCTTTTATTCGGTGTTCCGGATCCGGACCCGGCGAGTCTCGGATCCGGGTCGGGTCTACCCGAACATATTTGCCAAAATTTAAAATTTCTAACAAAAAAGAGAAAAAGATATATTTGTAAACTAATTTCTAACTAATGCAAAGAAAAAACCAAATAAGAAAATAAATCAAATTGATTTTACTCAAATACATCATCCTAATCAAATTATATTGATAATATATATTTTTTACAAATTATTAAATCATTTATATCCGGATCCGGGTCTAATACGGGTCGGAATACTATATTCCGTATCCGACCCGTTTTTTTGTTTGAAAAAACGGATCCGGATCCGGATAACGGAATTAAATCCCTACCCATACCCGCAAAAATTTCAGGGATCCGATCCGGATCCGGATGTAGACCCAACCCGTTGACCGGCCTAGGGTCACCCATCCTAGTACTACTGTCGCCCAATCACGCTTAACTTCGAAGTTCTGATGGGATCCGGTGCATTAGTGCTGGTATGATCGCACCCGCCATGTTCCTTTCGCTTTATTCTTTTAAACTGCCCCGTCCTGTGAAGCAGTGTGGCTTTTCTGGACCCGAATTCATTTTAAGCGTCAATTCAAGAATTTCCCCTCATCCTTTTATTTATTTACTTTTACATTTTTTTCTTGTTGATTTGCACCATTTTTTTTCCCTCGTCGCGCAACTCTCAATTATCCTGAAATTGATCCTTCACGCTTGCGCTTATACATTTGCGCCGACAACTTTGACCGACGATCCGGGCTTCGATCCAGCCGTACCGTTCCTGACTTGTCTCGCGCCTTCAGATCCGCCTTCATGCTTCGATGAGAAGCAAAATATAAAGCAATCGTTCCGACGGAGCTAAATTACTACAGCATAAAGAACGAAGGGGAAATTTGGATTTCGAAACAAAAAAGGGAGGGGTGCAACACGAGGATTTCCCAGGGGGTCACCTAGGGGTGTCAACGGGCCGGGTCCGGGCCGGAATTCATTATTCCGGACCCGGACCCGGATCCGACCCGTTTACCCGACGGGTCTTTTATTCTGTGTTCCGGATCCGGACCCGGCGAGTCTCGGATCCGGGTCGGGTCTACCCGAACAAATTTGCCAAAATTTATAATTTCTAACAAAAAAGAGAAAAAGATATATTTGTAAACAAATTTCTAGCTAATGCAAAGAAAAAACCAAATAAGAAAATAAATCAAATTGATTTTACTCAAATACATCATCCTAATCAAATTATATTGATAATATATATTTTTTATAAATTATTAAATCATTTATATCCGGATCCGGGTCTAATACGGGTCGGAATACTATATTCCGTATCCGACCCGTTTTTTTGTTTGAAAAAACGGATCCGGATACGGATAACGGAATTAAATCCCTACCCATACCCGCAAAAATTTCAGGGATCCGATCCGGATCCGGGTCTAGACCCGACCCGTTGACCGGCCTAGGGTCACCCATCCTAGTACTACTGTCGCCCAAGCACGCTTAACTTCGAAGTTCTGATGGGATCCGGTGCATTAGTGCTAGTATGATCGCACCCACCATTTTCCTTTCGCTTTATTCTTTTAAACTGCCACGTCCTGTGAAGCAGTTTGGCTTTTCTGGACCCGAATTCATTCTAAGCGTCAATTCATGAATTTCCTCTCATCCTTTTATTTATTTACTTTTATATTTTTTTCTTGTTGCTTTGCACCTTTTTTTTCACTCGTCGCACAACTCTCAATTATCCTGAAATTGATCCTTCACGCTTGCGCTTATACATTTGCGCCGACAACATTGACCGACGATCCGGGCTTCGATCCAGCCGTACCGTTCCTGACTTGTCTCGCGCCTTCAGATCCGCCTTCATGCTTCGATAAGAAGCAAAATAAAAAGCAATCGTTCCGACGGAGCTAAATCACTACAGCATAAAGAACGAAGGGGAAATTTGGATTTCGAAACAAAAAAGGGAGGGGTGCAACACGAGGACTTCCCAGGGGGTCACCCATCCTAGTACTACTCTCGCCCAAGCACGCTTAACTTCGGAGTTCTGATGGGATCCGGTGCATTAGTGCTGGTATGATCGCACCCGCCATGTTCCTTTCGCTTTATTCTTTTAAACTGCCCCGTCCTGTGAAGCAGTGTGGCTTTTCTGGACCCGAATTCATTTTAAGCGTCAATTCAAGAATTTCCCCTCATCCTTTTATTTATTTACTTTTACATTTTTTTCTTGTTGATTTGCACCATTTTTTTTTTCCCTCGTCGCGCAACTCTCAATTATCCTGAAATTGATCCTTCACGCTTGCGCTTATACATTTGCGCCGACAACTTTGACCGACGATCCGGGCTTCGATCCAGCCGTACCGTTCCTGACTTGTCTCGCGCCTTCAGATCCGCCTTCATGCTTCGATGAGAAGCAAAATATAAAGCAATCGTTCCGACGGAGCTAAATTACTACAGCATAAAGAACGAAGGGGAGATTTGGATTTCGAAACAAAAAAGGGAGGGGTGCAACACGAGGATTTCCCAGGGGGTCACCTAGGGGTGTCAACGGGCTGGGTCCGGGCCGGAATTCATTATTCCGGACCCGGACCCGGATCCGACCCGTTTACCCGACGGGTCTTTTATTCTGTGTTCCGGATCCGGACCCGGCGAGTCTCGGATCCGGGTCGGGTCTACCCGAACAAATTTGCCAAAATTTATAATTTCTAACAAAAAAGAGAAAAAGATATATTTGTAAACTAATTTCTAACTAATGCAAAGAAAAAACCAAATAAGAAAATAAATCAAATTGATTTTACTCAAATACATCATCCTAATCAAATTATATTGATAATATATATTTTTTATAAATTATTAAATCATTTATATCCGGATCCGGGTCTAATACGGGTCGGAATACTATATTCCGTATCCGACCCGTTTTTTTGTTTGAAAAAACGGATCCGGATCCGGATAACGGAATTAAATCCCTACCCATACCCGAAAAAATTTCAGGGATCCGATCCGGATCCGGGTCTAGACCCGACCCGTTGACAGGCCTAGGGTCACCCATCCTAGTACTACTGTCGCCCAAGCACGCTTAACTTCGGAGTTCTGATGGGATCCGGTGCATTAGTGCTGGTATGATCGCACCCGCCATGTTCCTTTCGCTTTATTCTTTTAAACTGCCACGTCCTGTGAAGCAGTTTGGCTTTTCTGGACCCGAATTCATTCTAAGCGTCAATTCATGAATTTCCTCTCATCCTTTTATTTATTTACTTTTATATTTTTTTCTTGTTGCTTTGCACCTTTTTTTTCCCTCGTCGCACAACTCTCAATTATCCTGAAATTGATCCTTCACACTTGCGCTTATGCATTTGCGCCGACAACATTGACCGACGATCCGGGCTTCGATCCAGCCGTACCGTTCCTGACTTGTCTCGCGCCTTCAGATCCGCCTTCATGCTTCGATAAGAAGCAAAATATAAAGCAATCGTTCCGACGGAGCTAAATTACTACAGCATAAAGAACGAAGGGGAAATTTGGATTTCGAAACAAAAAAGGGAGGGGTGCAACACGAGGACTTCCCAGGGGGTCACCCATCCTAGTACTACTCTCGCCCAAGCACGCTTAACTTCGGAGTTCTGATGGGATCCGGTGCATTAGTGCTGGTATGATCGCACCCGCCATGTTCCTTTCGCTTTATTCTTTTAAACTGCCCCGTCCTGTGAAGCAGTGTGGCTTTTCTGGACACGAATTCATTTTAAGCGTCAATTCAAGAATTTCCCCTCATCCTTTTATTTATTTACTTTTACATTTTTTTCTTGTTGATTTGCACCATTTTTTTTTCCCTCGTCGCGCAACTCTCAATTATCCTGAAATTGATCCTTCACGCTTGCGCTTATACATTTGCGCCGACAACTTTGACCGACGATCCGGGCTTCGATCCAGCCGTACCGTTCCTGACTTGTCTCGCGCCTTCAGATCCGCCTTCATGCTTCGATGAGAAGCAAAATATAAAGCAATCGTTCCGACGGAGCTAAATTACTACAGCATAAAGAACGAAGGGGAAATTTGGATTTCGAAACAAAAAAGGGAGGGGTGCAACACGAGGATTTCCCAGGGGGTCACCTAGGGGTGTCAACGGGCCGGGTCCGGGCCGGAATTCATTATTCCGGACCCGGACCCGGATCCGACCCGTTTACCCGACGGGTCTTTTATTCTGTGTTCCGGATCCGGACCCGGCGAGTCTCGGATCCGGGTCGGGTCTACCCGAACAAATTTGCCAAAATTTATAATTTCTAACAAAAAAGAGAAAAAGATATATTTGTAAACTAATTTCTAACTAATGCAAAGAAAAAACCAAATAAGAAAATAAATCAAATTGATTTTACTCAAATACATGATCCTAATCAAATTATATTGATAATATATATTTTTTATAAATTATTAAATCATTTATATCCGGATCCGGGTCTAATACGGGTCGGAATACTATATTCCGTATCCGACCCGTTTTTTTGTTTGAAAAAACGGATCCGGATACGGATAACGGAATTAAATCCCTACCCATACCCGCAAAAATTTCAGGGATCCGATCCGGATCCGGGTCTAGACCCGACCCGTTGACCGGCCTAGGGTCACCCATCCTAGTACTACTGTCGCCCAAGCACGCTTAACTTCGAAGTTCTGATGGGATCCGGTGCATTAGTGCTGGTATGATCGCACCCGCCATGTTCCTTTCGCTTTATTCTTTTAAACTGCCACGTCCTGTGAAGCTGTTTGGCTTTTCTGGACCCGAATTCATTCTAAGCGTCAATTCATGAATTTCCTCTCATCCTTTTATTTATTTACTTTTATATTTTTTTCTTGTTGCTTTGCACCTTTTTTTTCACTCGTCGCACAACTCTCAATTATCCTGAAATTGATCCTTCACGCTTGCGCTTATACATTTGCGCCGACAACATTGACCGACGATCCGGGCTTCGATCCAGCCGTACCATTCCTGACTTGTCTCGCGCCTTCAGATCCGCCTTCATGCTTCGATAAGAAGCGAAATATAAAGCAATCGTTCCGACGGAGCTAAATTACTACAGCATAAAGAACGAAGGGGAAATTTGGATTTCGAAACAAAAAAGGGAGGGGTGCAACACGAGGACTTCCCAGGGGGTCACCCATCCTAGTACTACTCTCGCCCAAGCACGCTTAACTTCGGAGTTCTGATGGGATCCGGTGCATTAGTGCTGGTATGATCGCACCCGCCATGTTCCTTTCGCTTTATTCTTTTAAACTGCCCTGTCCTGTGAAGCAGTGTGGCTTTTCTGGACCCGAATTCATTTTAAGCGTCAATTCAAGAATTTCCCCTCATCCTTTTATTTATTTACTTTTACATTTTTTTCTTGTTGATTTGCACCATTTTTTTTTTCCCTCGTCGCGCAACTCTCAATTATCCTGAAATTGATCCTTCACGCTTGCGCTTATACATTTGCGCCGACAACTTTGACCGACGATCCGGGCTTCGATCCAGCCGTACCGTTCCTGACTTGTCTCGCGCCTTCAGATCCGCCTTCATGCTTCGATGAGAAGCAAAATATAAAGCAATCGTTCCGACGGAGCTAAATTACTACAGCATAAAGAACGAAGGGGAAATTTGGATTTCGAAACAAAAAAGGGAGGGGTGCAACACGAGGATTTCCCAGGGGGTCACCTAGGGGTGTCAACGGGCCGGGTCCGGGCCGGAATTCATTATTCCGGACCCGGACCCGGATCCGACCCGTTTACCCGACGGGTCTTTTATTCTGTGTTCCGGATCCGGACCCGGCGAGTCTCGGATCCGGGTCGGGTCTACCCGAACAAATTTGCCAAAATTTATAATTTCTAACAAAAAAGAGAAAAAGATATATTTGTAAACTAATTTCTAACTAATGCAAAGAAAAAACCAAATAAGAAAATAAATCAAATTGATTTTACTCAAATACATCATCCTAATCAAATTATATTGATAATATATATTTTTTATAAATTATTAAATCATTTATATCCGGATCCGGGTCTAATACGGGTCGGAATACTATATTCCGTATCCGACCCGTTTTTTTGTTTGAAAAAACGGATCCGGATCCGGATAACGGAATTAAATCCCTACCCATACCCGAAAAAATTTCAGGGATCCGATCCGGATCCGGGTCTAGACCCGACCCGTTGACAGGCCTAGGGTCACCCATCCTAGTACTACTGTCGCCCAAGCACGCTTAACTTCGGAGTTCTGATGGGATCCGGTGCATTAGTGCTGGTATGATCGCACCCGCCATGTTCCTTTCGCTTTATTCTTTTAAACTGCCACGTCCTGTGAAGCAGTTTGGCTTTTCTGGACCCGAATTCATTCTAAGCGTCAATTCATGAATTTCCTCTCATCCTTTTATTTATTTACTTTTATATTTTTTTCTTGTTGCTTTGCACCTTTTTTTTCCCTCGTCGCACAACTCTCAATTATCCTGAAATTGATCCTTCACGCTTGCGCTTATGCATTTGCGCCGACAACATTGACCGACGATCCGGGCTTCGATCCAGCCGTACCGTTCCTGACTTGTCTCGCGCCTTCAGATCCGCCTTCATGCTTCGATAAGAAGCAAAATATAAAGCAATCGTTCCGACGGAGCTAAATTACTACAGCATAAAGAACGAAGGGGAAATTTGGATTTCGAAACAAAAAAGGGAGGGGTGCAACACGAGGACTTCCCAGGGGGTCACCCATCCTAGTACTACTCTCGCCCAAGCACGCTTAACTTCGGAGTTCTGATGGGATCCGGTGCGTTAGTGCTGGTATGATCGCACCCGCCATGTTCCTTTCGCTTTATTCTTTTAAACTGCCCCGTCCTGTGAAGCAGTGTGGCTTTTCTGGACACGAATTCATTTTAAGCGTCAATTCAAGAATTTCCCCTCATCCTTTTATTTATTTACTTTTACATTTTTTTCTTGTTGATTTGCACCATTTTTTTTTCCCTCGTCGCGCAACTCTCAATTATCCTGAAATTGATCCTTCACGCTTGCGCTTATACATTTGCGCCGACAACTTTGACCGACGATCCGGGCTTCGATCCAGCCGTACCGTTCCTGACTTGTCTCGCGCCTTCAGATCCGCTTTCATGCTTCGATGAGAAGCAAAATATAAAGCAATCGTTCCGACGGAGCTAAATTACTACAGCATAAAGAACGAAGGGGAAATTTGGATTTCGAAACAAAAAAGGGAGGGGTGCAACACGAGGATTTCCCAGGGGGTCACCTAGGGGTGTCAACGGGCCGGGTCCGGGCCGGAATTCATTATTCCGGACCCGGACCCGGATCCGACCCGTTTACCCGACGGGTCTTTTATTCTGTGTTCCGGATCCGGACCCGGCGAGTCTCGGATCCGGGTCGGGTCTACCCGAACAAATTTGCCAAAATTTATAATTTCTAACAAAAAAGAGAAAAAGATATATTTGTAAACTAATTTCTAACTAATGCAAAGAAAAAACCAAATAAGAAAATAAATCAAATTGATTTTACTCAAATACATGATCCTAATCAAATTATATTGATAATATATATTTTTTATAAATTATTAAATCATTTATATCCGAATCCGGGTCTAATACGGGTCGGAATACTATATTCCGTATCCGACCCGTTTTTTTGTTTGAAAAAACGGATCCGGATACGGATAACGGAATTAAATCCCTACCCATACCCGCAAAAATTTCAGGGATCCGATCCGGATCCGGGTCTAGACCCGACCCGTTGACCGGCCTAGGGTCACCCATCCTAGTACTACTGTCGCCCAAGCACGCTTAACTTCGAAGTTCTGATGGGATCCGGTGCATTAGTGCTGGTATGATCGCACCCGCCATGTTCCTTTCGCTTTATTCTTTTAAACTGCCACGTCCTGTGAAGCAGTTTGGCTTTTCTGGACCCGAATTCATTCTAAGCGTCAATTCATGAATTTCCTCTCATCCTTTTATTTATTTACTTTTATATTTTTTTCTTGTTGCTTTGCACCTTTTTTTTCACTCGTCGCACAACTCTCAATTATCCTGAAATTGATCCTTCACGCTTGCGCTTATACATTTGCGCCGACAACATTGACCGACGATCCGGGCTTCGATCCAGCCGTACCGTTCCTGACTTGTCTCGCGCCTTCAGATCCGCCTTCATGCTTCGATAAGAAGCGAAATATAAAGCAATCGTTCCGACGGAGCTAAATTACTACAGCATAAAGAACGAAGGGGAAATTTGGATTTCGAAACAAAAAAGGGAGGGGTGCAACACGAGGACTTCCCAGGGGGTCACCCATCCTAGTACTACTCTCGCCCAAGCACGCTTAACTTCGGAGTTCTGATGGGATCCGGTGCATTAGTGCTGGTATGATCGCACCCGCCATGTTCCTTTCGCTTTATTCTTTTAAACTGCCCCGTCCTGTGAAGCAGTGTGGCTTTTCTGGACCCGAATTCATTTTAAGCGTCAATTCAAGAATTTCCCCTCATCCTTTTATTTATTTACTTTTACATTTTTTTCTTGTTGATTTGCACCATTTTTTTTCCCTCGTCGCGCAACTCTCAATTATCCTGAAATTGATCCTTCACGCTTGCGCTTATACATTTGCGCCGACAACTTTGACCGACGATCCGGGCTTCGATCCAGCCGTACCGTTCCTGACTTGTCTCGCGCCTTCAGATCCGCCTTCATGCTTCGATGAGAAGCAAAATATAAAGCAATCGTTCCGACGGAGCTAAATTACTACAGCATAAAGAACGAAGGGGAAATTTGGATTTCGAAACAAAAAAGGGAGGGGTGCAACACGAGGATTTCCCAGGGGGTCACCTAGGGGTGTCAACGGGCCGGGTCCGGGCCGGAATTCATTATTCCGGACCCGGACCCGGATCCGACCCGTTTACCCGACGGGTCTTTTATTCTGTGTTCCGGATCCGGACCCGGGGAGTCTCGGATCCGGGTCGGGTCTACCCGAACAAATTTGCCAAAATTTATAATTTCTAACAAAAAAGAGAAAAAGATATATTTGTAAACTAATTTCTAACTAATGCAAAGAAAAAACCAATTAAGAAAATAAATCAAATTGATTTTACTCAAATACATCATCCTAATCAAATTATATTGATAATATATATTTTTTATAAATTATTAAATCATTTATATCCGGATCCGGGTCTAATACGGGTCGGAATACTATATTCCGTATCCGACCCGTTTTTTTGTTTGAAAAAACGGATCCGGATCCGGATAACGGAATTAAATCCCTACCCATACCCGAAAAAATTTCAGGGATCCGATCCGGATCCGGGTCTAGACCCGACCCGTTGACAGGCCTAGGGTCACCCATCCTAGTACTACTGTCGCCCAAGCACGCTTAACTTCGGAGTTCTGATGGGATCCGGTGCATTAGTGCTGGTATGATCGCACCCGCCATGTTCCTTTCGCTTTATTCTTTTAAACTGCCACGTCCTGTGAAGCAGTTTGGCTTTTCTGGACCCGAATTCATTCTAAGCGTCAATTCATGAATTTCCTCTCATGCTTTTATTTATTTACTTTTATATTTTTTTCTTGTTGCTTTGCACCTTTTTTTTCCCTCGTCGCACAACTCTCAATTATCCTGAAATTGATCCTTCACGCTTGCGCTTATGCATTTGCGCCGACAACATTGACCGACGATCCGGGCTTCGATCCAGCCGTACCGTTCCTGACTTGTCTCGCGCCTTCAGATCCGCCTTCATGCTTCGATAAGAAGCAAAATATAAAGCAATCGTTCCGACGGAGCTAAATTACTACAGCATAAAGAACGAAGGGGAAATTTGGATTTCGAAACAAAAAAGGGAGGGGTGCAACACGAGGACTTCCCAGGGGGTCACCCATCCTAGTACTACTCTCGCCCAAGCACGCTTAACTTCGGAGTTCTGATGGGATCCGGTGCATTAGTGCTGGTATGATCGCACCCGCCATGTTCCTTTCGCTTTATTCTTTTAAACTGCCCCGTCCTGTGAAGCAGTGTGGCTTTTCTGGACCCGAATTCATTTTAAGCGTCAATTCAAGAATTTCCCCTCATCCTTTTATTTATTTACTTTTACATTTTTTTCTTGTTGATTTGCACCATTTTTTTTTCCCTCGTCGCGCAACTCTCAATTATCCTGAAATTGATCCTTCACGCTTGCGCTTATACATTTGCGCCGACAACTTTGACCGACGATCCGGGCTTCGATCCAGCCGTACCGTTCCTGACTTGTCTCGCGCCTTCAGATCCGCCTTCATGCTTCGATGAGAAGCAAAATATAAAGCAATCGTTCCGACGGAGGTAAATTACTACAGCATAAAGAACGAAGGGGAAATTTGGATTTCGAAACAAAAAAGGGAGGGGTGCAACACGAGGATTTCCCAGGGGGTCACCTAGGGGTGTCAACGGGCCGGGTCCGGGCCGGAATTCATTATTCCGGACCCGGACCCGGATCCGACCCGTTTACCCGACGGGTCTTTTATTCTGTGTTCCGGATCCGGACCCGGCGAGTCTCGGATCCGGGTCGGGTCTACCCGAACAAATTTGCCAAAATTTATAATTTCTAACAAAAAAGGGAAAAAGATATATTTGTAAACTAATTTCTAACTAATGCAAAGAAAAAACCAAATAAGAAAATAAATCAAATTGATTTTACTCAAATACATGATCCTAATCAAATTTTATTGATAATATATATTTTTTATAAATTATTAAATCATTTATATCCGGATCCGGGTCTAATACGGGTCGGAATACTATATTCCGTATCCGACCCGTTTTTTTGTTTGAAAAAACGGATCCGGATCCGGATAACGGAATTAAATCCCTACCCATACCCGAAAAAATTTCAGGGATCCGATCCGGATCCGGGTCTAGACCCGACCCGTTGACAGGCCTAGGGTCACCCATCCTAGTACTACTGTCGCCCAAGCACGCTTAACTTCGGAGTTCTGATGGGATCCGGTGCATTAGTGCTGGTATGATCGCACCCGCCATGTTCCTTTCGCTTTATTCTTTTAAACTGCCACGTCCTGTGAAGCAGTTTGGCTTTTCTGGACCCGAATTCATTCTAAGCGTCAATTCATGAATTTCCTCTCATCCTTTTATTTATTTACTTTTATATTTTTTTCTTGTTGCTTTGCACCTTTTTTTTCACTCGTCGCACAACTCTCAATTATCCTGAAATTGATCCTTCACGCTTGCGCTTATACATTTGCGCCGACAACATTGACCGACGATCCGGGCTTCGATCCAGCCGTACCGTTCCTGACTTGTCTCGCGCCTTCAGATCCGCCTTCATGCTTCGATAAGAAGCAAAATATAAAGCAATCGTTCCGACGGAGCTAAATTACTACAGCATAAAGAACGAATGGGAAATTTGGATTTCGAAACAAAAAAGGGAGGGGTGCAACACGAGGACTTCCCAGGGGGTCACCCATCCTAGTACTACTCTCGCCCAAGCACGCTTAACTTCGGAGTTCTGATGGGATCCGGTGCATTAGTGCTGGTATGATCGCACCCGCCATGTTCCTTTCGCTTTATTCTTTTAAACTGCCCCGTCCTGTGAAGCAGTGTGGCTTTTCTGGACCCGAATTCATTTTAAGCGTCAATTCAAGAATTTCCCCTCATCCTTTTATTTATTTACTTTTACATTTTTTTCTTGTTGATTTGCACCATTTTTTTTCTTTCGTCGCGCAACTCTCAATTATCCTGAAATTGATCCTTCACGCTTGCGCTTATACATTTGCGCCGACAACTTTGACCGACGATCCGGGCTTCGATCCAGCCGTACCGTTCCTGACTTGTCTCGCGCCTTCAGATCCGCCTTCATGCTTCGATGAGAAGCAAAATATAAAGCAATCGTTCCGACGGAGCTAAATTACTACAGCATAAAGAACGAAGGGAAAATTTGGATTTCGAAACAAAAAAGGGAGGGGTGCAACACGAGGATTTCCCAGGGGGTCACCTAGGGGTGTCAACGGGCCGGGTCCGGGCCGAAATTCATTATTCCGGACCCGGACCCGGATCCGACCCGTTTACCCGACGGGTCTTTTATTCGGTGTTCCGGATCCGGACCCGGCGAGTCTCGGATCCGGGTCGGGTCTACCCGAACATATTTGCCAAAATTTATAATTTCTAACAAAAAAGAGAAAAAGATATATTTGTAAACTAATTTCTAACTAATGCAAAGAAAAAACCAAATAAGAAAATAAATCAAATTGATTTTACTCAAATACATCATCCTAATCAAATTATATTGATAATATATATTTTTTACAAATTATTAAATCATTTATATCCGGATCCGGGTCTAATACGGGTCGGAATACTATATTCCGTATCCGACCCGTTTTTTTGTTTGAAAAAACGGATCCGGATCCGGATAACGGAATTAAATCCCTACCCATACCCGAAAAAATTTCAGGGATCCGATCCGGATCCGGGTCTAGACCCGACCCGTTGACAGGCCTAGGGTCACCCATCCTAGTACTACTGTCGCCCAAGCACGCTTAACTTCGGAGTTCTGATGGGATCCGGTGCATTAGTGCTGGTATGATCGCACCCGCCATGTTCCTTTCGCTTTATTCTTTTAAACTGCCACGTCCTGTGAAGCAGTTTGGCTTTTCTGGACCCGAATTCATTCTAAGCGTCAATTCATGAATTTCCTCTCATCCTTTTATTTATTTACTTTTATATTTTTTTCTTGTTGCTTTGCACCTTTTTTTTCACTCGTCGCACAACTCTCAATTATCCTGAAATTGATCCTTCACGCTTGCGCTTATACATTTGCGCCGACAACTTTGACCGACGATCCGGGCTTCGATCCAGCCGTACCGTTCCTGACTTGTCTCGCGCCTTCAGATCCGCCTTCATGCTTCGATGAGAAGCAAAATATAAAGCAATCGTTCCGACGGAGCTAAATTACTACAGCATAAAGAACGAAGGGGAAATTTGGATTTCGAAACAAAAAAGGGAGGGGTGCAACACGAGGATTTCCCAGGGGGTCACCTAGGGGTGTCAACGGGCCGGGTCCGGGCCGGAATTCATTATTCCGGACCCGGACCCGGATCCGACCCGTTTACCCGACGGGTCTTTTATTCTGTGTTCCGGATCCGGACCCGGCGAGTCTCGGATCCGGGTCGGGTCTACCCGAACAAATTTGCCAAAATTTATAATTTCTAACAAAAAAGAGAAAAAGATATATTTGTAAACTAATTTCTAACTAATGCAAAGAAAAAACCAAATAAGAAAATAAATCAAATTGATTTTACTCAAATACATCATCCTAATCAAATTATATTGATAATATATATTTTTTATAAATTATTAAATCATTTATATCCGGATCCGGGTCTAATACGGGTCGGAATACTATATTCCGTATCCGACCCGTTTTTTTGTTTGAAAAAACGGATCCGGATCCGGATAACGGAATTAAATCCCTACCCATACCCGAAAAAATTTCAGGGATCCGATCCGGATCCGGGTCTAGACCCGACCCGTTGACAGGCCTAGGGTCACCCATCCTAGTACTACTGTCGCCCAAGCACGCTTAACTTCGGAGTTCTGATGGGATCCGGTGCATTAGTGCTGGTATGATCGCACCCGCCATGTTCCTTTCGCTTTATTCTTTTAAACTGCCACGTCCTGTGAAGCAGTTTGGCTTTTCTGGACCCGAATTCATTCTAAGCGTCAATTCATGAATTTCCTCTCATCCTTTTATTTATTTACTTTTATATTTTTTTCTTGTTGCTTTGCACCTTTTTTTTCACTCGTCGCACAACTCTCAATTATCCTGAAATTGATCCTTCACGCTTGCGCTTATACATTTGCGCCGACAACATTGACCGACGATCCGGGCTTCGATCCAGCCGTACCGTTCCTGACTTGTCTCGCGCCTTCAGATCCGCCTTCATGCTTCGATAAGAAGCAAAATATAAAGCAATCGTTCCGACGGAGCTAAATTACTACAGCATAAAGAACGAAGGGGAAATTTGGATTTCGAAACAAAAAAGGGAGGGGTGCAACACGAGGACTTCCCAGGGGGTCACCCATCCTAGTACTACTCTCGCCCAAGCACGCTTAACTTCGGAGTTCTGATGGGATCCGGTGCATTAGTGCTGGTATGATCGCACCCGCCATGTTCCTTTCGCTTTATTCTTTTAAACTGCCCCGTCCTGTGAAGCAGTGTGGCTTTTCTGGACCCGAATTCATTTTAAGCGTCAATTCAAGAATTTCCCCTCATCCTTTTATTTATTTACTTTTACATTTTTTTCTTGTTGATTTGCACCATTTTTTTTTCCTTCGTCGCGCAACTCTCAATTATCCTGAAATTGATCCTTCACGCTTGCGCTTATACATTTGCGCCGACAACTTTGACCGACGATCCGGGCTTCGATCCAGCCGTACCGTTCCTGACTTGTCTCGCGCCTTCAGATCCGCCTTCATGCTTCGATGAGAAGCAAAATATAAAGCAATCGTTCCGACGGAGCTAAATTACTACAGCATAAAGAACGAAGGGAAAATTTGGATTTCGAAACAAAAAAGGGAGGGGTGCAACACGAGGATTTCCCAGGGGGTCACCTAGGGGTGTCAACGGGCCGGGTCCGGGCCGAAATTCATTATTCCGGACCCGGACCCGGATCCGACCCGTTTACCCGACGGGTCTTTTATTCGGTGTTCCGGATCCGGACCCGGCGAGTCTCGGATCCGGGTCGGGTCTACCCGAACATATTTGCCAAAATTTATAATTTCTAACAAAAAAGAGAAAAAGATATATTTGTAAACTAATTTCTAACTAATGCAAAGAAAAAACCAAATAAGAAAATAAATCAAATTGATTTTACTCAAATACATCATCCTAATCAAATTATATTGATAATATATATTTTTTACAAATTATTAAATCATTTATATCCGGATCCGGGTCTAATACGGGTCGGAATACTATATTCCGTATCCGACCCGTTTTTTTGTTTGAAAAAACGGATCCGGATCCGGATAACGGAATTAAATCCCTACCCATACCCGCAAAAATTTCAGGGATCCGATCCGGATCCGGGTGTAGACCCAACCCGTTGACCGGCCTAGGGTCACCCATCCTAGTACTACTGTCGCCCAAGCACGCTTAACTTCGAAGTTCTGATGGGATCCGGTGCATTAGTGCTAGTATGATCGCACCCGCCATTTTCCTTTCGCTTTATTCTTTTAAACTGCCACGTCCTGTGAAGCAGTTTGGCTTTTCTGGACCCGAATTCATTCTAAGCGTCAATTCATGAATTTCCTCTCATCCTTTTATTTATTTACTTTTATATTTTTTTCTTGTTGCTTTGCACCTTTTTTTTCACTCGTCGCACAACTCTCAATTATCCTGAAATTGATCCTTCACGCTTGCGCTTATACATTTGCGCCGACAACATTGACCGACGATCCGGGCTTCGATCCAGCCGTACCGTTCCTGACTTGTCTCGCGCTTTCAGATCCGCCTTCATGCTTCGATAAGAAGCAAAATATAAAGCAATCGTTCCGACGGAGCTAAATTACTACAGCATAAAGAACGAAGGGGAAATTTGGATTTCGAAACAAAAAAGGGAGGGGTGCAACACGAGGACTTCCCAGGGGGTCACCCATCCTAGTACTACTCTCGCCCAAGCACGCTTAACTTCGGAGTTCTGATGGGATCCGGTGCATTAGTGCTGGTATGATCGCACCCGCCATGTTCCTTTCGCTTTATTTTTTTAAACTGCCCCGTCCTGTGAAGCAGTGTGGCTTTTCTGGACCCGAATTCATTTTAAGCGTCAATTCAAGAATTTCCCCTCATCCTTTTATTTATTTACTTTTACATTTTTTTCTTGTTGATTTGCACCATTTTTTTTTCCCTCGTCGCGCAACTCTCAATTATCCTGAAATTGATCCTTCACGCTTGCGCTTATACATTTGCGCCGACAACTTTGACCGACGATCCGGGCTTCGATCCAGCCGTACCGTTCCTGACTTGTCTCGCGCCTTCAGATCCGCCTTCATGCTTCGATGAGAAGCAAAATATAAAGCAATCGTTCCGACGGAGCTAAATTACTACAGCATAAATAACGAAGGGGAAATTTGGATTTCGAAACAAAAAAGGGAGGGGTGCAACACGAGGATTTCCCAGGGGGTCACCTAGGGGTGTCAACGGGCCGGGTCCGGGCCGGAATTCATTATTCCGGACCCGGACCCGGATCCGACCCGTTTACCCGACGGGTCTTTTATTCGGTGTTCCGGATCCGGACCCGGCGAGTCTCGGATCCGGGTCGGGTCTACCCGAACAAATTTGCCAAAATTTATAATTTCTAACAAAAAAGAGAAAAAGATATATTTGTAAACTAATTTCTAACTAATGCAAAGAAAAAACCAAATAAGAAAATAAATCAAATTGATTTTACTCAAATACATCATCCTAATCAAATTATATTGATAATATATATTTTTTACAAATTATTAAATCATTTATATCCGGATCCGGGTCTAATACGGGTCGGAATACTATATTCCGTATCCGACCCGTTTTTTTGTTTGAAAAAACGGATCCGGATCCGGATAACGGAATTAAATCCCTACCCATACCCGCAAAAATTTCAGGGATCCGATCCGGATCCGGGTGTAGACCCAACCCGTTGACCGGCCTAGGGTCACCCATCCTAGTACTACTGTCGCCCAAGCACGCTTAACTTCGAAGTTCTGATGGGATCCGGTGCATTAGTGCTGGTATGATCGCACCCGCCATGTTCCTTTCGCTTTATTCTTTTAAACTGCCCCGTCCTGTGAAGCAGTGTGGCTTTTCTGGACCCGAATTCATTTTAAGCGTCAATTCAAGAATTTCCCCTCATCCTTTTATTTATTTACTTTTACATTTTTTTCTTGTTGATTTGCACCAGTTTTTTTTCCCTCGTCGCGCAACTCTCAATTATCCTGAAATTGATCCTTCACGCTTGCGCTTATACATTTGCGCCGACAACTTTGACCGACGATCCGGGCTTCGATCCAGCCGTACCGTTCCTGACTTGTCTCGCGCCTTCAGATCCGCCTTCATGCTTCGATGAGAAGCAAAATATAAAGCAATCGTTCCGACGGAACTAAATTACTACAGCATAAAGAACGAAGGGGAAATTTGGATTTCGAAACAAAAAAGGGAGGGGTGCAACACGAGGATTTCCCAGGGGGTCACCTAGGGGTGTCAACGGGCCGGGTCCGGGCCGGAATTCATTATTCCGGACCCGGACCCGGATCCGACCCGTTTACCCGACGGGTCTTTTATTCTGTGTTCCGGATCCGGACCCGGCGAGTCTCGGATCCGGGTCGGGTCTACCCGAACAAATTTGCCAAAATTTATAATTTCTAACAAAAAAGAGAAAAAGATATATTTGTAAACTAATTTCTAACTAATGCAAAGAAAAAACCAAATAAGAAAATAAATCAAATTGATTTTACTCAAATACATCATCCTAATCAAATTATATTGATAATATATATTTTTTATAAATTATTAAATCATTTATATCCGGATCCGGGTCTAATACGGGTCGGAATACTATATTCCGTATCCGACCCGTTTTTTTGTTTGAAAAAACGGATCCGGATCCGGATAACGGAATTAAATCCCTACCCATACCCGAAAAAATTTCAGGGATCCGATCCGGATCCGGGTCTAGACCCGACCCGTTGACAGGCCTAGGGTCACCCATCCTAGTACTACTGTCGCCCAAGCACGCTTAACTTCGGAGTTCTGATGGGATCCGGTGCATTAGTGCTGGTATGATCGCACCCGCCATGTTCCTTTCGCTTTATTCTTTTAAACTGCCACGTCCTGTGAAGCAGTTTGGCTTTTCTGGACCCGAATTCATTCTAAGCGTCAATTCATGAATTTCCTCTCATCCTTTTATTTATTTACTTTTATATTTTTTTCTTGTTGCTTTGCACCTTTTTTTTCACTCGTCGCACAACTCTCAATTATCCTGAAATTGATCCTTCACGCTTGCGCTTATACATTTGCGCCGACAACATTGACCGACGATCCGGGCTTCGATCCAGCCGTACCGTTCCTGACTTGTCTCGCGCCTTCAGATCCGCCTTCATGCTTCGATGAGAAGCAAAATATAAAGCAATCGTTCCGACGGAGCTAAATTACTACAGCATAAAGAACGAAGGGGAAATTTGGATTTCGAAACAAAAAAGGGAGGGGTGCAACACGAGGACTTCCCAGGGGGTCACCCATCCTAGTACTACTCTCGCCCAAGCACGCTTAACTTCGGAGTTCTGATGGGATCCGGTGCATTAGTGCTGGTATGATCGCACCCGCCATGTTCCTTTCGCTTTATTCTTTTAAACTGCCCCGTCCTGTGAAGCAGTGTGGCTTTTCTGGACCCGAATTCATTTTAAGCGTCAATTCAAGAATTTCCCCTCATCCTTTTATTTATTTACTTTTACATTTTTTTCTTGTTGATTTGCACCATTTTTTTTTCCTTCGTCGCGCAACTCTCAATTATCCTGAAATTGATCCTTCACGCTTGCGCTTATACATTTGCGCCGACAACTTTGACCGACGATCCGGGCTTCGATCCAGCCGTACCGTTCCTGACTTGTCTCGCGCCTTCAGATCCGCCTTCATGCTTCGATGAGAAGCAAAATATAAAGCAATCGTTCCGACGGAGCTAAATTACTACAGCATAAAGAACGAAGGGAAAATTTGGATTTCGAAACAAAAAAGGGAGGGGTGCAACACGAGGATTTCCCAGGGGGTCACCTAGGGGTGTCAACGGGCCGGGTCCGGGCCGAAATTCATTATTCCGGACCCGGACCCGGATCCGACCCGTTTACCCGACGGGTCTTTTATTCGGTGTTCCGGATCCGGACCCGGCGAGTCTCGGATCCGGGTCGGGTCTACCCGAACATATTTGCCAAAATTTATAATTTCTAACAAAAAAGAGAAAAAGATATATTTGTAAACTAATTTCTAACTAATGCAAAGAAAAAACCAAATAAGAAAATAAATCAAATTGATTTTACTCAAATACATCATCCTAATCAAATTATATTGATAATATATATTTTTTACAAATTATTAAATCATTTATATCCGGATCCGGGTCTAATACGGGTCGGAATACTATATTCCTTATCCGACCCGTTTTTTTGTTTGAAAAAACGGATCCGGATCCGGATAACGGAATTAAATCCCTACCCATACCCGAAAAAATTTCAGGGATCCGATCCGGATCCGGGTCTAGACCCGACCCGTTGACAGGCTTAGGGTCACCCATCCTAGTACTACTGTCGCCCAAGCACGCTTAACTTCGGAGTTCTGATGGGATCCGGTGCATTAGTGCTGGTATGATCGCACCCGCCATGTTCCTTTCGCTTTATTCTTTTAAACTGCCACGTCCTGTGAAGCAGTTTGGCTTTTCTGGACCCGAATTCATTCTAAGCGTCAATTCATGAATTTCCTCTCATCCTTTTATTTATTTACTTTTATATTTTTTTCTTGTTGCTTTGCACCTTTTTTTTCACTCGTCGCACAACTCTCAATTATCCTGAAATTGATCCTTCACGCTTGCGCTTATACATTTGCGCCGACAACTTTGACCGACGATCCGGGCTTCGATCCAGCCGTACCGTTCCTGACTTGTCTCGCGCCTTCAGATCCGCCTTCATGCTTCGATGAGAAGCAAAATATAAAGCAATCGTTCCGACGGAGCTAAATTACTACAGCATAAAGAACGAAGGGGAAATTTGGATTTCGAAACAAAAAAGGGAGGGGTGCAACACGAGGATTTCCCAGGGGGTCACCTAGGGGTGTCAACGGGCCGGGTCCGGGCCGGAATTCATTATTCCGGACCCGGACCCGGATCCGACCCGTTTACCCGACGGGTCTTTTATTCTGTGTTCCGGATCCGGACCCGGCGAGTCTCGGATCCGGGTCGGGTCTACCCGAACAAATTTGCCAAAATTTATAATTTCTAACAAAAAAGAGAAAAAGATATATTTGTAAACTAATTTCTAACTAATGCAAAGAAAAAACCAAATAAGAAAATAAATCAAATTGATTTTACTCAAATACATCATCCTAATCAAATTATATTGATAATATATATTTTTTACAAATTATTAAATCATTTATATCCGGATCCGGGTCTAATACGGGTCGGAATACTATATTCCGTATCCGACCCGTTTTTTTGTTTGAAAAAACGGATCCGGATCCGGATAACGGAATTAAATCCCTACCCATACCCGCAAAAATTTCAGGGATCCGATCCGGATCCGGGTGTAGACCCAACCCGTTGACCGGCCTAGGGTCACCCATCCTAGTACTACTGTCGCCCAAGCACGCTTAACTTCGAAGTTCTGATGGGATCCGGTGCATTAGTGCTAGTATGATCGCACCCGCCATTTTCCTTTCGCTTTATTCTTTTAAACTGCCACGTCCTGTGAAGCAGTTTGGCTTTTCTGGACCCGAATTCATTCTAAGCGTCAATTCATGAATTTCCTCTCATCCTTTTATTTATTTACTTTTATATTTTTTTCTTGTTGCTTTGCACCTTTTTTTTCACTCGTCGCACAACTCTCAATTATCCTGAAATTGATCCTTCACGCTTGCGCTTATACATTTGCGCCGACAACATTGACCGACGATCCGGGCTTCGATCCAGCCGTACCGTTCCTGACTTGTCTCGCGCTTTCAGATCCGCCTTCATGCTTCGATAAGAAGCAAAATATAAAGCAATCGTTCCGACGGAGCTAAATTACTACAGCATAAAGAACGAAGGGGAAATTTGGATTTCGAAACAAAAAAGGGAGGGGTGCAACACGAGGACTTCCCAGGGGGTCACCCATCCTAGTACTACTCTCGCCCAAGCACGCTTAACTTCGGAGTTCTGATGGGATCCGGTGCATTAGTGCTGGTATGATCGCACCCGCCATGTTCCTTTCGCTTTATTTTTTTAAACTGCCCCGTCCTGTGAAGCAGTGTGGCTTTTCTGGACCCGAATTCATTTTAAGCGTCAATTCAAGAATTTCCCCTCATCCTTTTATTTATTTACTTTTACATTTTTTTCTTGTTGATTTGCACCATTTTTTTTTCCCTCGTCGCGCAACTCTCAATTATCCTGAAATTGATCCTTCACGCTTGCGCTTATACATTTGCGCCGACAACTTTGACCGACGATCCGGGCTTCGATCCAGCCGTACCGTTCCTGACTTGTCTCGCGCCTTCAGATCCGCCTTCATGCTTCGATGAGAAGCAAAATATAAAGCAATCGTTCCGACGGAGCTAAATTACTACAGCATAAATAACGAAGGGGAAATTTGGATTTCGAAACAAAAAAGGGAGGGGTGCAACACGAGGATTTCCCAGGGGGTCACCTAGGGGTGTCAACGGGCCGGGTCCGGGCCGGAATTCATTATTCCGGACCCGGACCCGGATCCGACCCGTTTACCCGACGGGTCTTTTATTCGGTGTTCCGGATCCGGACCCGGCGAGTCTCGGATCCGGGTCGGGTCTACCCGAACAAATTTGCCAAAATTTATAATTTCTAACAAAAAAGAGAAAAAGATATATTTGTAAACTAATTTCTAACTAATGCAAAGAAAAAACCAAATAAGAAAATAAATCAAATTGATTTTACTCAAATACATCATCCTAATCAAATTATATTGATAATATATATTTTTTACAAATTATTAAATCATTTATATCCGGATCCGGGTCTAATACGGGTCGGAATACTATATTCCGTATCCGACCCGTTTTTTTGTTTGAAAAAACGGATCCGGATCCGGATAACGGAATTAAATCCCTACCCATACCCGCAAAAATTTCAGGGATCCGATCCGGATCCGGGTGTAGACCCAACCCGTTGACCGGCCTAGGGTCACCCATCCTAGTACTACTGTCGCCCAAGCACGCTTAACTTCGAAGTTCTGATGGGATCCGGTGCATTAGTGCTGGTATGATCGCACCCGCCATGTTCCTTTCGCTTTATTCTTTTAAACTGCCCCGTCCTGTGAAGCAGTGTGGCTTTTCTGGACCCGAATTCATTTTAAGCGTCAATTCAAGAATTTCCCCTCATCCTTTTATTTATTTACTTTTACATTTTTTTCTTGTTGATTTGCACCATTTTTTTTTCCTTCGTCGCGCAACTCTCAATTATCCTGAAATTGATCCTTCACGCTTGCGCTTATACATTTGCGCCGACAACTTTGACCGACGATCCGGGCTTCGATCCAGCCGTACCGTTCCTGACTTGTCTCGCGCCTTCAGATCCGCCTTCATGCTTCGATGAGAAGCAAAATATAAAGCAATCGTTCCGACGGAGCTAAATTACTACAGCATAAAGAACGAAGGGAAAATTTGGATTTCGAAACAAAAAAGGGAGGGGTGCAACACGAGGATTTCCCAGGGGGTCACCTAGGGGTGTCAACGGGCCGGGTCCGGGCCGAAATTCATTATTCCGGACCCGGACCCGGATCCGACCCGTTTACCCGACGGGTCTTTTATTCGGTGTTCCGGATCCGGACCCGGCGAGTCTCGGATCCGGGTCGGGTCTACCCGAACATATTTGCCAAAATTTATAATTTCTAACAAAAAAGAGAAAAAGATATATTTGTAAACTAATTTCTAACTAATGCAAAGAAAAAACCAAATAAGAAAATAAATCAAATTGATTTTACTCAAATACATCATCCTAATCAAATTATATTGATAATATATATTTTTTACAAATTATTAAATCATTTATATCCGGATCCGGGTCTAATACGGGTCGGAATACTATATTCCGTATCCGACCCGTTTTTTTGTTTGAAAAAACGGATCCGGATCCGGATAACGGAATTAAATCCCTACCCATACCCGCAAAAATTTCAGGGATCCGATCCGGATCCGGGTGTAGACCCAACCCGTTGACCGGCCTAGGGTCACCCATCCTAGTACTACTGTCGCCCAAGCACGCTTAACTTCGAAGTTCTGATGGGATCCGGTGCATTAGTGCTAGTATGATCGCACCCGCCATTTTCCTTTCGCTTTATTCTTTTAAACTGCCACGTCCTGTGAAGCAGTTTGGCTTTTCTGGACCCGAATTCATTCTAAGCGTCAATTCATGAATTTCCTCTCATCCTTTTATTTATTTACTTTTATATTTTTTTCTTGTTGCTTTGCACCTTTTTTTTCACTCGTCGCACAACTCTCAATTATCCTGAAATTGATCCTTCACGCTTGCGCTTATACATTTGCGCCGACAACATTGACCGACGATCCGGGCTTCGATCCAGCCGTACCGTTCCTGACTTGTCTCGCGCTTTCAGATCCGCCTTCATGCTTCGATAAGAAGCAAAATATAAAGCAATCGTTCCGACGGAGCTAAATTACTACAGCATAAAGAACGAAGGGGAAATTTGGATTTCGAAACAAAAAAGGGAGGGGTGCAACACGAGGACTTCCCAGGGGGTCACCCATCCTAGTACTACTCTCGCCCAAGCACGCTTAACTTCGGAGTTCTGATGGGATCCGGTGCATTAGTGCTGGTATGATCGCACCCGCCATGTTCCTTTCGCTTTATTTTTTTAAACTGCCCCGTCCTGTGAAGCAGTGTGGCTTTTCTGGACCCGAATTCATTTTAAGCGTCAATTCAAGAATTTCCCCTCATCCTTTTATTTATTTACTTTTACATTTTTTTCTTGTTGATTTGCACCATTTTTTTTTCCCTCGTCGCGCAACTCTCAATTATCCTGAAATTGATCCTTCACGCTTGCGCTTATACATTTGCGCCGACAACTTTGACCGACGATCCGGGCTTCGATCCAGCCGTACCGTTCCTGACTTGTCTCGCGCCTTCAGATCCGCCTTCATGCTTCGATGAGAAGCAAAATATAAAGCAATCGTTCCGACGGAGCTAAATTACTACAGCATAAATAACGAAGGGGAAATTTGGATTTCGAAACAAAAAAGGGAGGGGTGCAACACGAGGATTTCCCAGGGGGTCACCTAGGGGTGTCAACGGGCCGGGTCCGGGCCGGAATTCATTATTCCGGACCCGGACCCGGATCCGACCCGTTTACCCGACGGGTCTTTTATTCGGTGTTCCGGATCCGGACCCGGCGAGTCTCGGATCCGGGTCGGGTCTACCCGAACAAATTTGCCAAAATTTATAATTTCTAACAAAAAAGAGAAAAAGATATATTTGTAAACTAATTTCTAACTAATGCAAAGAAAAAACCAAATAAGAAAATAAATCAAATTGATTTTACTCAAATACATCATCCTAATCAAATTATATTGATAATATATATTTTTTACAAATTATTAAATCATTTATATCCGGATCCGGGTCTAATACGGGTCGGAATACTATATTCCGTATCCGACCCGTTTTTTTGTTTGAAAAAACGGATCCGGATCCGGATAACGGAATTAAATCCCTACCCATACCCGCAAAAATTTCAGGGATCCGATCCGGATCCGGGTGTAGACCCAACCCGTTGACCGGCCTAGGGTCACCCATCCTAGTACTACTGTCGCCCAAGCACGCTTAACTTCGAAGTTCTGATGGGATCCGGTGCATTAGTGCTGGTATGATCGCACCCGCCATGTTCCTTTCGCTTTATTCTTTTAAACTGCCCCGTCCTGTGAAGCAGTGTGGCTTTTCTGGACCCGAATTCATTTTAAGCGTCAATTCAAGAATTTCCCCTCATCCTTTTATTTATTTACTTTTACATTT
Organism: Coffea arabica; assembly: GCF_036785885.1. NCBI lineage: Eukaryota > Viridiplantae > Streptophyta > Magnoliopsida > Gentianales > Rubiaceae > Coffea > Coffea arabica. The sequence continues at coordinate 22,137,414 of NC_092330.1, forward strand.
TTTTCTTGTTGATTTGCACCAGTTTTTTTTCCCTCGTCGCGCAACTCTCAATTATCCTGAAATTGATCCTTCACGCTTGCGCTTATACATTTGCGCCGACAACTTTGACCGACGATCCGGGCTTCGATCCAGCCGTACCGTTCCTGACTTGTCTCGCGCCTTCAGATCCGCCTTCATGCTTCGATGAGAAGCAAAATATAAAGCAATCGTTCAGACGGAACTAAATTACTACAGCATAAAGAACGAAGGGGAAATTTGGATTTCGAAACAAAAAAGGGAGGGGTGCAACACGAGGATTTCCCAGGGGGTCACCTAGGGGTGTCAACGGGCCGGGTCCGGGCCGGAATTCATTATTCCGGACCCGGACCCGGATCCGACCCGTTTACCCGACGGGTCTTTTATTCTGTGTTCCGGATCCGGACCCGGCGAGTCTCGGATCCGGGTCGGGTCTACCCGAACAAATTTGCCAAAATTTATAATTTCTAACAAAAAAGAGAAAAAGATATATTTGTAAACTAATTTCTAACTAATGCAAAGAAAAAACCAAATAAGAAAATAAATCAAATTGATTTTACTCAAATACATCATCCTAATCAAATTATATTGATAATATATATTTTTTATAAATTATTAAATCATTTATATCCGGATCCGGGTCTAATACGGGTCGGAATACTATATTCCGTATCCGACCCGTTTTTTTGTTTGAAAAAACGGATCCGGATCCGGATAACGGAATTAAATCCCTACCCATACCCGAAAAAATTTCAGGGATCCGATCCGGATCCGGGTCTAGACCCGACCCGTTGACAGGCCTAGGGTCACCCATCCTAGTACTACTGTCGCCCAAGCACGCTTAACTTCGGAGTTCTGATGGGATCCGGTGCATTAGTGCTGGTATGATCGCACCCGCCATGTTCCTTTCGCTTTATTCTTTTAAACTGCCACGTCCTGTGAAGCAGTTTGGCTTTTCTGGACCCGAATTCATTCTAAGCGTCAATTCATGAATTTCCTCTCATCCTTTTATTTATTTACTTTTATATTTTTTTCTTGTTGCTTTGCACCTTTTTTTTCACTCGTCGCACAACTCTCAATTATCCTGAAATTGATCCTTCACGCTTGCGCTTATACATTTGCGCCGACAACATTGACCGACGATCCGGGCTTCGATCCAGCCGTACCGTTCCTGACTTGTCTCGCGCCTTCAGATCCGCCTTCATGCTTCGATGAGAAGCAAAATATAAAGCAATCGTTCCGACGGAGCTAAATTACTACAGCATAAAGAACGAAGGGGAAATTTGGATTTCGAAACAAAAAAGGGAGGGGTGCAACACGAGGACTTCCCAGGGGGTCACCCATCCTAGTACTACTCTCGCCCAAGCACGCTTAACTTCGGAGTTCTGATGGGATCCGGTGCATTAGTGCTGGTATGATCGCACCCGCCATGTTCCTTTCGCTTTATTCTTTTAAACTGCCCCGTCCTGTGAAGCAGTGTGGCTTTTCTGGACCCGAATTCATTTTAAGCGTCAATTCAAGAATTTCCCCTCATCCTTTTATTTATTTACTTTTACATTTTTTTCTTGTTGATTTGCACCATTTTTTTTTCCTTCGTCGCGCAACTCTCAATTATCCTGAAATTGATCCTTCACGCTTGCGCTTATACATTTGCGCCGACAACTTTGACCGACGATCCGGGCTTCGATCCAGCCGTACCGTTCCTGACTTGTCTCGCGCCTTCAGATCCGCCTTCATGCTTCGATGAGAAGCAAAATATAAAGCAATCGTTCCGACGGAGCTAAATTACTACAGCATAAAGAACGAAGGGAAAATTTGGATTTCGAAACAAAAAAGGGAGGGGTGCAACACGAGGATTTCCCAGGGGGTCACCTAGGGGTGTCAACGGGCCGGGTCCGGGCCGAAATTCATTATTCCGGACCCGGACCCGGATCCGACCCGTTTACCCGACGGGTCTTTTATTCGGTGTTCCGGATCCGGACCCGGCGAGTCTCGGATCCGGGTCGGGTCTACCCGAACATATTTGCCAAAATTTATAATTTCTAACAAAAAAGAGAAAAAGATATATTTGTAAACTAATTTCTAACTAATGCAAAGAAAAAACCAAATAAGAAAATAAATCAAATTGATTTTACTCAAATACATCATCCTAATCAAATTATATTGATAATATATATTTTTTACAAATTATTAAATCATTTATATCCGGATCCGGGTCTAATACGGGTCGGAATACTATATTCCTTATCCGACCCGTTTTTTTGTTTGAAAAAACGGATCCGGATCCGGATAACGGAATTAAATCCCTACCCATACCCGAAAAAATTTCAGGGATCCGATCCGGATCCGGGTCTAGACCCGACCCGTTGACAGGCTTAGGGTCACCCATCCTAGTACTACTGTCGCCCAAGCACGCTTAACTTCGGAGTTCTGATGGGATCCGGTGCATTAGTGCTGGTATGATCGCACCCGCCATGTTCCTTTCGCTTTATTCTTTTAAACTGCCACGTCCTGTGAAGCAGTTTGGCTTTTCTGGACCCGAATTCATTCTAAGCGTCAATTCATGAATTTCCTCTCATCCTTTTATTTATTTACTTTTATATTTTTTTCTTGTTGCTTTGCACCTTTTTTTTCACTCGTCGCACAACTCTCAATTATCCTGAAATTGATCCTTCACGCTTGCGCTTATACATTTGCGCCGACAACTTTGACCGACGATCCGGGCTTCGATCCAGCCGTACCGTTCCTGACTTGTCTCGCGCCTTCAGATCCGCCTTCATGCTTCGATGAGAAGCAAAATATAAAGCAATCGTTCCGACGGAGCTAAATTACTACAGCATAAAGAACGAAGGGGAAATTTGGATTTCGAAACAAAAAAGGGAGGGGTGCAACACGAGGATTTCCCAGGGGGTCACCTAGGGGTGTCAACGGGCCGGGTCCGGGCCGGAATTCATTATTCCGGACCCGGACCCGGATCCGACCCGTTTACCCGACGGGTCTTTTATTCTGTGTTCCGGATCCGGACCCGGCGAGTCTCGGATCCGGGTCGGGTCTACCCGAACAAATTTGCCAAAATTTATAATTTCTAACAAAAAAGAGAAAAAGATATATTTGTAAACTAATTTCTAACTAATGCAAAGAAAAAACCAAATAAGAAAATAAATCAAATTGATTTTACTCAAATACATCATCCTAATCAAATTATATTGATAATATATATTTTTTACAAATTATTAAATCATTTATATCCGGATCCGGGTCTAATACGGGTCGGAATACTATATTCCGTATCCGACCCGTTTTTTTGTTTGAAAAAACGGATCCGGATCCGGATAACGGAATTAAATCCCTACCCATACCCGCAAAAATTTCAGGGATCCGATCCGGATCCGGGTGTAGACCCAACCCGTTGACCGGCCTAGGGTCACCCATCCTAGTACTACTGTCGCCCAAGCACGCTTAACTTCGAAGTTCTGATGGGATCCGGTGCATTAGTGCTAGTATGATCGCACCCGCCATTTTCCTTTCGCTTTATTCTTTTAAACTGCCACGTCCTGTGAAGCAGTTTGGCTTTTCTGGACCCGAATTCATTCTAAGCGTCAATTCATGAATTTCCTCTCATCCTTTTATTTATTTACTTTTATATTTTTTTCTTGTTGCTTTGCACCTTTTTTTTCACTCGTCGCACAACTCTCAATTATCCTGAAATTGATCCTTCACGCTTGCGCTTATACATTTGCGCCGACAACATTGACCGACGATCCGGGCTTCGATCCAGCCGTACCGTTCCTGACTTGTCTCGCGCTTTCAGATCCGCCTTCATGCTTCGATAAGAAGCAAAATATAAAGCAATCGTTCCGACGGAGCTAAATTACTACAGCATAAAGAACGAAGGGGAAATTTGGATTTCGAAACAAAAAAGGGAGGGGTGCAACACGAGGACTTCCCAGGGGGTCACCCATCCTAGTACTACTCTCGCCCAAGCACGCTTAACTTCGGAGTTCTGATGGGATCCGGTGCATTAGTGCTGGTATGATCGCACCCGCCATGTTCCTTTCGCTTTATTTTTTTAAACTGCCCCGTCCTGTGAAGCAGTGTGGCTTTTCTGGACCCGAATTCATTTTAAGCGTCAATTCAAGAATTTCCCCTCATCCTTTTATTTATTTACTTTTACATTTTTTTCTTGTTGATTTGCACCATTTTTTTTTCCCTCGTCGCGCAACTCTCAATTATCCTGAAATTGATCCTTCACGCTTGCGCTTATACATTTGCGCCGACAACTTTGACCGACGATCCGGGCTTCGATCCAGCCGTACCGTTCCTGACTTGTCTCGCGCCTTCAGATCCGCCTTCATGCTTCGATGAGAAGCAAAATATAAAGCAATCGTTCCGACGGAGCTAAATTACTACAGCATAAATAACGAAGGGGAAATTTGGATTTCGAAACAAAAAAGGGAGGGGTGCAACACGAGGATTTCCCAGGGGGTCACCTAGGGGTGTCAACGGGCCGGGTCCGGGCCGGAATTCATTATTCCGGACCCGGACCCGGATCCGACCCGTTTACCCGACGGGTCTTTTATTCGGTGTTCCGGATCCGGACCCGGCGAGTCTCGGATCCGGGTCGGGTCTACCCGAACAAATTTGCCAAAATTTATAATTTCTAACAAAAAAGAGAAAAAGATATATTTGTAAACTAATTTCTAACTAATGCAAAGAAAAAACCAAATAAGAAAATAAATCAAATTGATTTTACTCAAATACATCATCCTAATCAAATTATATTGATAATATATATTTTTTACAAATTATTAAATCATTTATATCCGGATCCGGGTCTAATACGGGTCGGAATACTATATTCCGTATCCGACCCGTTTTTTTGTTTGAAAAAACGGATCCGGATCCGGATAACGGAATTAAATCCCTACCCATACCCGCAAAAATTTCAGGGATCCGATCCGGATCCGGGTGTAGACCCAACCCGTTGACCGGCCTAGGGTCACCCATCCTAGTACTACTGTCGCCCAAGCACGCTTAACTTCGAAGTTCTGATGGGATCCGGTGCATTAGTGCTGGTATGATCGCACCCGCCATGTTCCTTTCGCTTTATTCTTTTAAACTGCCCCGTCCTGTGAAGCAGTGTGGCTTTTCTGGACCCGAATTCATTTTAAGCGTCAATTCAAGAATTTCCCCTCATCCTTTTATTTATTTACTTTTACATTTTTTTCTTGTTGATTTGCACCAGTTTTTTTTCCCTCGTCGCGCAACTCTCAATTATCCTGAAATTGATCCTTCACGCTTGCGCTTATACATTTGCGCCGACAACTTTGACCGACGATCCGGGCTTCGATCCAGCCGTACCGTTCCTGACTTGTCTCGCGCCTTCAGATCCGCCTTCATGCTTCGATGAGAAGCAAAATATAAAGCAATCGTTCCGACGGAACTAAATTACTACAGCATAAAGAACGAAGGGGAAATTTGGATTTCGAAACAAAAAAGGGAGGGGTGCAACACGAGGATTTCCCAGGGGGTCACCTAGGGGTGTCAACGGGCCGGGTCCGGGCCGGAATTCATTATTCCGGACCCGGACCCGGATCCGACCCGTTTACCCGACGGGTCTTTTATTCTGTGTTCCGGATCCGGACCCGGCGAGTCTCGGATCCGGGTCGGGTCTACCCGAACAAATTTGCCAAAATTTATAATTTCTAACAAAAAAGAGAAAAAGATATATTTGTAAACTAATTTCTAACTAATGCAAAGAAAAAACCAAATAAGAAAATAAATCAAATTGATTTTACTCAAATACATCATCCTAATCAAATTATATTGATAATATATATTTTTTATAAATTATTAAATCATTTATATCCGGATCCGGGTCTAATACGGGTCGGAATACTATATTCCGTATCCGACCCGTTTTTTTGTTTGAAAAAACGGATCCGGATCCGGATAACGGAATTAAATCCCTACCCATACCCGAAAAAATTTCAGGGATCCGATCCGGATCCGGGTCTAGACCCGACCCGTTGACAGGCCTAGGGTCACCCATCCTAGTACTACTGTCGCCCAAGCACGCTTAACTTCGGAGTTCTGATGGGATCCGGTGCATTAGTGCTGGTATGATCGCACCCGCCATGTTCCTTTCGCTTTATTCTTTTAAACTGCCACGTCCTGTGAAGCAGTTTGGCTTTTCTGGACCCGAATTCATTCTAAGCGTCAATTCATGAATTTCCTCTCATCCTTTTATTTATTTACTTTTATATTTTTTTCTTGTTGCTTTGCACCTTTTTTTTCACTCGTCGCACAACTCTCAATTATCCTGAAATTGATCCTTCACGCTTGCGCTTATACATTTGCGCCGACAACATTGACCGACGATCCGGGCTTCGATCCAGCCGTACCGTTCCTGACTTGTCTCGCGCCTTCAGATCCGCCTTCATGCTTCGATGAGAAGCAAAATATAAAGCAATCGTTCCGACGGAGCTAAATTACTACAGCATAAAGAACGAAGGGGAAATTTGGATTTCGAAACAAAAAAGGGAGGGGTGCAACACGAGGACTTCCCAGGGGGTCACCCATCCTAGTACTACTCTCGCCCAAGCACGCTTAACTTCGGAGTTCTGATGGGATCCGGTGCATTAGTGCTGGTATGATCGCACCCGCCATGTTCCTTTCGCTTTATTCTTTTAAACTGCCCCGTCCTGTGAAGCAGTGTGGCTTTTCTGGACCCGAATTCATTTTAAGCGTCAATTCAAGAATTTCCCCTCATCCTTTTATTTATTTACTTTTACATTTTTTTCTTGTTGATTTGCACCATTTTTTTTTCCTTCGTCGCGCAACTCTCAATTATCCTGAAATTGATCCTTCACGCTTGCGCTTATACATTTGCGCCGACAACTTTGACCGACGATCCGGGCTTCGATCCAGCCGTACCGTTCCTGACTTGTCTCGCGCCTTCAGATCCGCCTTCATGCTTCGATGAGAAGCAAAATATAAAGCAATCGTTCCGACGGAGCTAAATTACTACAGCATAAAGAACGAAGGGAAAATTTGGATTTCGAAACAAAAAAGGGAGGGGTGCAACACGAGGATTTCCCAGGGGGTCACCTAGGGGTGTCAACGGGCCGGGTCCGGGCCGAAATTCATTATTCCGGACCCGGACCCGGATCCGACCCGTTTACCCGACGGGTCTTTTATTCGGTGTTCCGGATCCGGACCCGGCGAGTCTCGGATCCGGGTCGGGTCTACCCGAACATATTTGCCAAAATTTATAATTTCTAACAAAAAAGAGAAAAAGATATATTTGTAAACTAATTTCTAACTAATGCAAAGAAAAAACCAAATAAGAAAATAAATCAAATTGATTTTACTCAAATACATCATCCTAATCAAATTATATTGATAATATATATTTTTTACAAATTATTAAATCATTTATATCCGGATCCGGGTCTAATACGGGTCGGAATACTATATTCCTTATCCGACCCGTTTTTTTGTTTGAAAAAACGGATCCGGATCCGGATAACGGAATTAAATCCCTACCCATACCCGAAAAAATTTCAGGGATCCGATCCGGATCCGGGTCTAGACCCGACCCGTTGACAGGCCTAGGGTCACCCATCCTAGTACTACTGTCGCCCAAGCACGCTTAACTTCGGAGTTCTGATGGGATCCGGTGCATTAGTGCTGGTATGATCGCACCCGCCATGTTCCTTTCGCTTTATTCTTTTAAACTGCCACGTCCTGTGAAGCAGTTTGGCTTTTCTGGACCCGAATTCATTCTAAGCGTCAATTCATGAATTTCCTCTCATCCTTTTATTTATTTACTTTTATATTTTTTTCTTGTTGCTTTGCACCTTTTTTTTCACTCGTCGCACAACTCTCAATTATCCTGAAATTGATCCTTCACGCTTGCGCTTATACATTTGCGCCGACAACTTTGACCGACGATCCGGGCTTCGATCCAGCCGTACCGTTCCTGACTTGTCTCGCGCCTTCAGATCCGCCTTCATGCTTCGATGAGAAGCAAAATATAAAGCAATCGTTCCGACGGAGCTAAATTACTACAGCATAAAGAACGAAGGGGAAATTTGGATTTCGAAACAAAAAAGGGAGGGGTGCAACACGAGGATTTCCCAGGGGGTCACCTAGGGGTGTCAACGGGCCGGGTCCGGGCCGGAATTCATTATTCCGGACCCGGACCCGGATCCGACCCGTTTACCCGACGGGTCTTTTATTCTGTGTTCCGGATCCGGACCCGGCGAGTCTCGGATCCGGGTCGGGTCTACCCGAACAAATTTGCCAAAATTTATAATTTCTAACAAAAAAGAGAAAAAGATATATTTGTAAACTAATTTCTAACTAATGCAAAGAAAAAACCAAATAAGAAAATAAATCAAATTGATTTTACTCAAATACATCATCCTAATCAAATTATATTGATAATATATATTTTTTACAAATTATTAAATCATTTATATCCGGATCCGGGTCTAATACGGGTCGGAATACTATATTCCGTATCCGACCCGTTTTTTTGTTTGAAAAAACGGATCCGGATCCGGATAACGGAATTAAATCCCTACCCATACCCGCAAAAATTTCAGGGATCCGATCCGGATCCGGATGTAGACCCAACCCGTTTACCGGCCTAGGGTCACCCATCCTAGTACTACTGTCGCCCAAGCACGCTTAACTTCGAAGTTCTGATGGGATCCGGTGCATTAGTGCTGGTATGATCGCACCCGCCATGTTCCTTTCGCTTTATTCTTTTAAACTGCCCCGTCCTGTGAAGCAGTGTGGCTTTTCTGGACCCGAATTCATTTTAAGCGTCAATTCAAGAATTTCCCCTCATCCTTTTATTTATTTACTTTTACATTTTTTTCTTGTTGATTTGCACCATTTTTTTTCCCTCGTCGCGCAACTCTCAATTATCCTGAAATTGATCCTTCACGCTTGCGCTTATACATTTGCGCCGACAACTTTGACCGACGATCCGGGCTTCGATCCAGCCGTACCGTTCCTGACTTGTCTCGCGCCTTCAGATCCGCCTTCATGCTTCGATGAGAAGCAAAATATAAAGCAATCGTTCCGACGGAGCTAAATTACTACAGCATAAAGAACGAAGGGGAAATTTGGATTTCGAAACAAAAAAGGGAGGGGTGCAACACGAGGATTTCCCAGGGGGTCACCTAGGGGTGTCAACGGGCCGGGTCCGGGCCGGAATTCATTATTCCGGACCCGGACCCGGATCCGACCCGTTTACCCGACGGGTCTTTTATTCGGTGTTCCGGATCCGGACCCGGCGAGTCTCGGATCCGGGTCGGGTCTACCCGAACATATTTGCCAAAATTTATAATTTCTAACAAAAAAGAGAAAAAGATATATTTGTAAACTAATTTCTAACTAATGCAAAGAAAAAACCAAATAAGAAAATAAATCAAATTGATTTTACTCAAATACATCATCCTAATCAAATTATATTGATAATATATATTTTTTACAAATTATTAAATCATTTATATCCGGATCCGGGTCTAATACGGGTCGGAATACTATATTCCGTATCCGACCCGTTTTTTTGTTTGAAAAAACGGATCCGGATCCGGATAACGGAATTAAATCCCTACCCATACCCGCAAAAATTTCAGGGATCCGATCCGGATCCGGGTGTAGACCCAACCCGTTGACCGGCCTAGGGTCACCCATCCTAGTACTACTGTCGCCCAAGCACGCTTAACTTCGAAGTTCTGATGGGATCCGGTGCATTAGTGCTAGTATGATCGCACCCGCCATTTTCCTTTCGCTTTATTCTTTTAAACTGCCACGTCCTGTGAAGCAGTTTGGCTTTTCTGGACCCGAATTCATTCTAAGCGTCAATTCATGAATTTCCTCTCATCCTTTTATTTATTTACTTTTATATTTTTTTCTTGTTGCTTTGCACCTTTTTTTTCACTCGTCGCACAACTCTCAATTATCCTGAAATTGATCCTTCACGCTTGCGCTTATACATTTGCGCCGACAACATTGACCGACGATCCGGGCTTCGATCCAGCCGTACCGTTCCTGACTTGTCTCGCGCTTTCAGATCCGCCTTCATGCTTCGATAAGAAGCAAAATATAAAGCAATCGTTCCGACGGAGCTAAATTACTACAGCATAAAGAACGAAGGGGAAATTTGGATTTCGAAACAAAAAAGGGAGGGGTGCAACACGAGGACTTCCCAGGGGGTCACCCATCCTAGTACTACTCTCGCCCAAGCACGCTTAACTTCGGAGTTCTGATGGGATCCGGTGCATTAGTGCTGGTATGATCGCACCCGCCATGTTCCTTTCGCTTTATTCTTTTAAACTGCCCCGTCCTGTGAAGCAGTGTGGCTTTTCTGGACCCGAATTCATTTTAAGCGTCAATTCAAGAATTTCCCCTCATCCTTTTATTTATTTACTTTTACATTTTTTTCTTGTTGATTTGCACCATTTTTTTTTCCCTCGTCGCGCAACTCTCAATTATCCTGAAATTGATCCTTCACGCTTGCGCTTATACATTTGCGCCGACAACTTTGACCGACGATCCGGGCTTCGATCCAGCCGTACCGTTCCTGACTTGTCTCGCGCCTTCAGATCCGCCTTCATGCTTCGATGAGAAGCAAAATATAAAGCAATCGTTCCGACGGAGCTAAATTACTACAGCATAAAGAACGAAGGGGAAATTTGGATTTCGAAACAAAAAAGGGAGGGGTGCAACACGAAGATTTCCCAGGGGGTCACCTAGGGGTGTCAACGGGCCGGGTCCGGGCCGGAATTCATTATTCCGGACCCGGACCCGGATCCGACCCGTTTACCCGACGGGTCTTTTATTCGGTGTTCCGGATCCGGACCCGGCGAGTCTCGGATCCGGGTCGGGTCTACCCGAACAAATTTGCCAAAATTTATAATTTCTAACAAAAAAGAGAAAAAGATATATTTGTAAACTAATTTCTAACTAATGCAAAGAAAAAACCAAATAAGAAAATAAATCAAATTGATTTTACTCAAATACATCATCCTAATCAAATTATATTGATAATATATATTTTTTACAAATTATTAAATCATTTATATCCGGATCCGGGTCTAATACGGGTCGGAATACTATATTCCGTATCCGACCCGTTTTTTTGTTTGAAAAAACGGATCCGGATCCGGATAACGGAATTAAATCCCTACCCATACCCGCAAAAATTTCAGGGATCCGATCCGGATCCGGATGTAGACCCAACCCGTTGACCGGCCTAGGGTCACCCATCCTAGTACTACTGTCGCCCAAGCACGCTTAACTTCGAAGTTCTGATGGGATCCGGTGCATTAGTGCTGGTATGATCGCACCCGCCATGTTCCTTTCGCTTTATTCTTTTAAACTGCCCCGTCCTGTGAAGCAGTGTGGCTTTTCTGGACCCGAATTCATTTTAAGCGTCAATTCAAGAATTTCCCCTCATCCTTTTATTTATTTACTTTTACATTTTTTTCTTGTTCATTTGCACCATTTTTTTTCCCTCGTCGCGCAACTCTCAATTATCCTGAAATTGATCCTTCACGCTTGCGCTTATACATTTGCGCCGACAACTTTGACCGACGATCCGGGCTTCGATCCAGCCGTACCGTTCCTGACTTGTCTCGCGCCTTCAGATCCGCCTTCATGCTTCGATGAGAAGCAAAATATAAAGCAATCGTTCCGACGGAGCTAAATTACTACAGCATAAAGAACGAAGGGGAAATTTGGATTTCGAAACAAAAAAGGGAGGGGTGCAACACGAGGATTTCCCAGGGGGTCACCTAGGGGTGTCAACGGGCCGGGTCCGGGCCGGAATTCATTATTCCGGACCCGGACCCGGATCCGACCCGTTTACCCGACGGGTCTTTTATTCTGTGTTCCGGATCCGGACCCGGCGAGTCTCGGATCCGGGTCGGGTCTACCCGAACAAATTTGCCAAAATTTATAATTTCTAACAAAAAAGAGAAAAAGATATATTTGTAAACTAATTTCTAACTAATGCAAAGAAAAAACCAAATAAGAAAATAAATCAAATTGATTTTACTCAAATACATCATCCTAATCAAATTATATTGATAATATATATTTTTTATAAATTATTAAATCATTTATATCCGGATCCGGGTCTAATACGGGTCGGAATACTATATTCCGTATCCGACCCGTTTTTTTGTTTGAAAAAACGGATCCGGATCCGGATAACGGAATTAAATCCCTACCCATACCCGAAAAAATTTCAGGGATCCGATCCGGATCCGGGTCTAGACCCGACCCGTTGACAGGCTTAGGGTCACCCATCCTAGTACTACTGTCGCCCAAGCACGCTTAACTTCGGAGTTCTGATGGGATCCGGTGCATTAGTGCTGGTATGATCGCACCCGCCATGTTCCTTTCGCTTTATTCTTTTAAACTGCCACGTCCTGTGAAGCAGTTTGGCTTTTCTGGACCCGAATTCATTCTAAGCGTCAATTCATGAATTTCCTCTCATCCTTTTATTTATTTACTTTTATATTTTTTTCTTGTTGCTTTGCACCTTTTTTTTCACTCGTCGCACAACTCTCAATTATCCTGAAATTGATCCTTCACGCTTGCGCTTATACATTTGCGCCGACAACATTGACCGACGATCCGGGCTTCGATCCAGCCGTACCGTTCCTGACTTGTCTCGCGCCTTCAGATCCGCCTTCATGCTTCGATAAGAAGCAAAATATAAAGCAATCGTTCCGACGGAGCTAAATTACTACAGCATAAAGAACGAAGGGGAAATTTGGATTTCGAAACAAAAAAGGGAGGGGTGCAACACGAGGACTTCCCAGGGGGTCACCCATCCTAGTACTACTCTCGCCCAAGCACGCTTAACTTCGGAGTTCTGATGGGATCCGGTGCATTAGTGCTGGTATGATCGCACCCGCCATGTTCCTTTCGCTTTATTCTTTTAAACTGCCCCGTCCTGTGAAGCAGTGTGGCTTTTCTGGACCCGAATTCATTTTAAGCGTCAATTCAAGAATTTCCCCTCATCCTTTTATTTATTTACTTTTACATTTTTTTCTTGTTGATTTGCACCATTTTTTTTTCCCTCGTCGCGCAACTCTCAATTATCCTGAAATTGATCCTTCACGCTTGCGCTTATACATTTGCGCCGACAACTTTGACCGACGATCCGGGCTTCGATCCAGCCGTACCGTTCCTGACTTGTCTCGCGCCTTCAGATCCGCCTTCATGCTTCGATGAGAAGCAAAATATAAAGCAATCGTTCCGACGGAGCTAAATTACTACAGCATAAAGAACGAAGGGGAAATTTGGATTTCGAAACAAAAAAGGGAGGGGTGCAACACGAGGATTTCCCAGGGGGTCACCTAGGGGTGTCAACGGGCCGGGTCCGGGCCGGAATTCATTATTCCGGACCCGGACCCGGATCCGACCCGTTTACCCGACGGGTCTTTTATTCGGTGTTCCGGATCCGGACCCGGCGAGTCTCGGATCCGGGTCGGGTCTACCCGAACAAATTTGCCAAAATTTATAATTTCTAACAAAAAAGAGAAAAAGATATATTTGTAAACTAATTTCTAACTAATGCAAAGAAAAAACCAAATAAGAAAATAAATCAAATTGATTTTACTCAAATACATCATCCTAATCAAATTATATTGATAATATATATTTTTTACAAATTATTAAATCATTTATATCCGGATCCGGGTCTAATACGGGTCGGAATACTATATTCCGTATCCGACCCGTTTTTTTGTTTGAAAAAACGGATCCGGATCCGGATAACGGAATTAAATCCCTACCCATACCCGCAAAAATTTCAGGGATCCGATCCGGATCCGGGTGTAGACCCAACCCGTTGACCGGCCTAGGGTCACCCATCCTAGTACTACTGTCGCCCAAGCACGCTTAACTTCGAAGTTCTGATGGGATCCGGTGCATTAGTGCTCGTATGATCGCACCCGCCATTTTCCTTTCGCTTTATTCTTTTAAACTGCCACGTCCTGTGAAGCAGTTTGGCTTTTCTGGACCCGAATTCATTCTAAGCGTCAATTCATGAATTTCCTCTCATCCTTTTATTTATTTACTTTTATATTTTTTTCTTGTTGCTTTGCACCTTTTTTTTCACTCGTCGCACAACTCTCAATTATCCTGAAATTGATCCTTCACGCTTGCGCTTATACATTTGCGCCGACAACATTGACCGACGATCCGGGCTTCGATCCAGCCGTACCGTTCCTGACTTGTCTCGCGCTTTCAGATCCGCCTTCATGCTTCGATAAGAAGCAAAATATAAAGCAATCGTTCCGACGGAGCTAAATTACTACAGCATAAAGAACGAAGGGGAAATTTGGATTTCGAAACAAAAAAGGGAGGGGTGCAACACGAGGACTTCCCAGGGGGTCACCCATCCTAGTACTACTCTCGCCCAAGCACGCTTAACTTCGGAGTTCTGATGGGATCCGGTGCATTAGTGCTGGTATGATCGCACCCGCCATGTTCCTTTCGCTTTATTCTTTTAAACTGCCCCGTCCTGTGAAGCAGTGTGGCTTTTCTGGACCCGAATTCATTTTAAGCGTCAATTCAAGAATTTCCCCTCATCCTTTTATTTATTTACTTTTACATTTTTTTCTTGTTGATTTGCACCATTTTTTTTTCCCTCGTCGCGCAACTCTCAATTATCCTGAAATTGATCCTTCACGCTTGCGCTTATACATTTGCGCCGACAACTTTGACCGACGATCCGGGCTTCGATCCAGCCGTACCGTTCCTGACTTGTCTCGCGCCTTCAGATCCGCCTTCATGCTTCGATGAGAAGCAAAATATAAAGCAATCGTTCCGACGGAGCTAAATTACTACAGCATAAAGAACGAAGGGGAAATTTGGATTTCGAAACAAAAAAGGGAGGGGTGCAACACGAGGATTTCCCAGGGGGTCACCTAGGGGTGTCAACGGGCCGGGTCCGGGCCGGAATTCATTATTCCGGACCCGGACCCGGATCCGACCCGTTTACCCGACGGGTCTTTTATTCGGTGTTCCGGATCCGGACCCGGCGAGTCTCGGATCCGGGTCGGGTCTACCCGAACAAATTTGCCAAAATTTATAATTTCTAACAAAAAAGAGAAAAAGATATATTTGTAAACTAATTTCTAACTAATGCAAAGAAAAAACCAAATAAGAAAATAAATCAAATTGATTTTACTCAAATACATCATCCTAATCAAATTATATTGATAATATATATTTTTTACAAATTATTAAATCATTTATATCCGGATCCGGGTCTAATACGGGTCGGAATACTATATTCCGTATCCGACCCGTTTTTTTGTTTGAAAAAACGGATCCGGATCCGGATAACGGAATTAAATCCCTACCCATACCCGCAAAAATTTCAGGGATCCGATCCGGATCCGGATGTAGACCCAACCCGTTGACCGGCCTAGGGTCACCCATCCTAGTACTACTGTCGCCCAAGCACGCTTAACTTCGAAGTTCTGATGGGATCCGGTGCATTAGTGCTGGTATGATCGCACCCGCCATTTTCCTTTCGCTTTATTCTTTTAAACTGCCACGTCCTGTGAAGCAGTTTGGCTTTTCTGGACCCGAATTCATTCTAAGCGTCAATTCATGAATTTCCTGTCATCCTTTTATTTATTTACTTTTATATTTTTTTCTTGTTGCTTTGCACCTTTTTTTTCACTCGTCGCACAACTCTCAATTATCCTGAAATTGATCCTTCACGCTTGCGCTTATACATTTGCGCCGACAACATTGACCGACGATCCGGGCTTCGTTCCAGCCGTACCGTTCCTGACTTGTCTCGCGCTTTCAGATCCGCCTTCATGTTTCGATAAGAAGCAAAATATAAAGCAATCGTTCCGACGGAGCTAAATTACTACAGCATAAAGAACGAAGGGGAAATTTGGATTTCGAAACAAAAAAGGGAGGGGTGCAACACGAGGATTTCCCAGGGGGTCACCTAGGGGTGTCAACGGGCCGGGTCCGGGCCGGAATTCATTATTCCGGACCCGGACCCGGATCCGACCCGTTTACCCGACGGGTCTTTTATTCGGTGTTCCGGATCCGGACCCGGCGAGTCTCGGATCCGGGTCGGGTCTACCCGAACATATTTGCCAAAATTTATAATTTCTAACAAAAAAGAGATAAAGATATATTTGTAAACTAATTTCTAACTAATGCAAAGAAAAAACCAAATAAGAAAATAAATCAAATTGATTTTACTCAAATACATCATCCTAATCAAATTATATTGATAATATATATTTTTTACAAATTATTAAATCATTTATATCCGGATCCGGGTCTAATACGGGTCGGAATACTATATTCCGTATCCGACCCGTTTTTTTGTTTGAAAAAACGGATCCGGATCCGGATAACGGAATTAAATCCCTACCCATACCCGAAAAAATTTCAGGGATCCGATCCGGATCCGGGTCTAGACCCGACCCGTTGACAGGCCTAGGGTCACCCATCCTAGTACTACTGTCGCCCAAGCACGCTTAACTTCGGAGTTCTGATGGGATCCGGTGCATTAGTGCTGGTATGATCGCACCCGCCATGTTCCTTTCGCTTTATTCTTTTAAACTGCCACGTCCTGTGAAGCAGTTTGGCTTTTCTGGACCCGAATTCATTCTAAGCGTCAATTCATGAATTTCCTCTCATCCTTTTATTTATTTACTTTTATATTTTTTTCTTGTTGCTTTGCACCTTTTTTTTCACTCGTCGCACAACTCTCAATTATCCTGAAATTGATCCTTCACG
The DNA here is from genome assembly GCF_036785885.1 of Coffea arabica. Classification (NCBI taxonomy): domain Eukaryota; kingdom Viridiplantae; phylum Streptophyta; class Magnoliopsida; order Gentianales; family Rubiaceae; genus Coffea; species Coffea arabica. Next base: position 22,154,244 of record NC_092330.1, read on the forward strand.
CTTGCGCTTATACATTTGCGCCGACAACTTTGACCGACGATCCGGGCTTCGATCCAGCCGTACCGTTCCTGACTTGTCTCGCGCCTTCAGATCCGCCTTCATGCTTCGATGAGAAGCAAAATATAAAGCAATCGTTCCGACGGAGCTAAATTACTACAGCATAAAGAACGAAGGGGAAATTTGGATTTCGAAACAAAAAAGGGAGGGGTGCAACACGAGGATTTCCCAGGGGGTCACCTAGGGGTGTCAACGGGCCGGGTCCGGGCCGGAATTCATTATTCCGGACCCGGACCCGGATCCGACCCGTTTACCCGACGGGTCTTTTATTCTGTGTTCCGGATCCGGACCCGGCGAGTCTCGGATCCGGGTCGGGTCTACCCGAACAAATTTGCCAAAATTTATAATTTCTAACAAAAAAGAGAAAAAGATATATTTGTAAACTAATTTCTAACTAATGCAAAGAAAAAACCAAATAAGAAAATAAATCAAATTGATTTTACTCAAATACATCATCCTAATCAAATTATATTGATAATATATATTTTTTATAAATTATTAAATCATTTATATCCGGATCCGGGTCTAATACGGGTCGGAATACTATATTCCGTATCCGACCCGTTTTTTTGTTTGAAAAAACGGATCCGGATCCGGATAACGGAATTAAATCCCTACCCATACCCGAAAAAATTTCAGGGGTCCGATCCGGATCCGGGTCTAGACCCGACCCGTTGACAGGCCTAGGGTCACCCATCCTAGTACTACTGTCGCCCAAGCACGCTTAACTTCGGAGTTCTGATGGGATCCGGTGCATTAGTGCTGGTATGATCGCACCCGCCATGTTCCTTTCGCTTTATTCTTTTAAACTGCCACGTCCTGTGAAGCAGTTTGGCTTTTCTGGACCCGAATTCATTCTAAGCGTCAATTCATGAATTTCCTCTCATCCTTTTATTTATTTACTTTTATATTTTTTTCTTGTTGCTTTGCACCTTTTTTTTCACTCGTCGCACAACTCTCAATTATCCTGAAATTGATCCTTCACGCTTGCGCTTATACATTTGCGCCGACAACATTGACCGACGATCCGGGCTTCGATCCAGCCGTACCGTTCCTGACTTGTCTCGCGCCTTCAGATCCGCCTTCATGCTTCGATAAGAAGCAAAATATAAAGCAATCGTTCCGACGGAGCTAAATTACTACAGCATAAAGAACGAAGGGGAAATTTGGATTTCGAAACAAAAAAGGGAGGGGTGCAACACGAGGACTTCCCAGGGGGTCACCCATCCTAGTACTACTCTCGCCCAAGCACGCTTAACTTCGGAGTTCTGATGGGATCCGGTGCATTAGTGCTGGTATGATCGCACCCGCCATGTTCCTTTCGCTTTATTCTTTTAAACTGCCCCGTCCTGTGAAGCAGTGTGGCTTTTCTGGACCCGAATTCATTTTAAGCGTCAATTCAAGAATTTCCCCTCATCCTTTTATTTATTTACTTTTACATTTTTTTCTTGTTGATTTGCACCATTTTTTTTTCCCTCGTCGCGCAACTCTCAATTATCCTGAAATTGATCCTTCACGCTTGCGCTTATACATTTGCGCCGACAACTTTGACCGACGATCCGGGCTTCGATCCAGCCGTACCGTTCCTGACTTGTCTCGCGCCTTCAGATCCGCCTTCATGCTTCGATGAGAAGCAAAATATAAAGCAATCGTTCCGACGGAGCTAAATTACTACAGCATAAAGAACGAAGGGGAAATTTGGATTTCGAAACAAAAAAGGGAGGGGTGCAACACGAGGATTTCCCAGGGGGTCACCTAGGGGTGTCAACGGGCCGGGTCCGGGCCGGAATTCATTATTCCGGACCCGGACCCGGATCCGACCCGTTTACCCGACGGGTCTTTTATTCGGTGTTCCGGATCCGGACCCGGCGAGTCTCGGATCCGGGTCGGGTCTACCCGAACAAATTTGCCAAAATTTATAATTTCTAACAAAAAAGAGAAAAAGATATATTTGTAAACTAATTTCTAACTAATGCAAAGAAAAAACCAAATAAGAAAATAAATCAAATTGATTTTACTCAAATACATCATCCTAATCAAATTATATTGATAATATATATTTTTTACAAATTATTAAATCATTTATATCCGGATCCGGGTCTAATACGGGTCGGAATACTATATTCCGTATCCGACCCGTTTTTTTGTTTGAAAAAACGGATCCGGATCCGGATAACGGAATTAAATCCCTACCCATACCCGCAAAAATTTCAGGGATCCGATCCGGATCCGGATGTAGACCCAACCCGTTGACCGGCCTAGGGTCACCCATCCTAGTACTACTGTCGCCCAAGCACGCTTAACTTCGAAGTTCTGATGGGATCCGGTGCATTAGTGCTGGTATGATCGCACCCGCCATGTTCCTTTCGCTTTATTCTTTTAAACTGCCCCGTCCTGTGAAGCAGTGTGGCTTTTCTGGACCCGAATTCATTTTAAGCGTCAATTCAAGAATTTCCCCTCATCCTTTTATTTATTTACTTTTACATTTTTTTCTTGTTCATTTGCACCATTTTTTTTCCCTCGTCGCGCAACTCTCAATTATCCTGAAATTGATCCTTCACGCTTGCGCTTATACATTTGCGCCGACAACTTTGACCGACGATCCGGGCTTCGATCCAGCCGTACCGTTCCTGACTTGTCTCGCGCCTTCAGATCCGCCTTCATGCTTCGATGAGAAGCAAAATATAAAGCAATCGTTCCGACGGAGCTAAATTACTACAGCATAAAGAACGAAGGGGAAATTTGGATTTCGAAACAAAAAAGGGAGGGGTGCAACACGAGGATTTCCCAGGGGGTCACCTAGGGGTGTCAACGGGCCGGGTCCGGGCCGGAATTCATTATTCCGGACCCGGACCCGGATCCGACCCGTTTACCCGACGGGTCTTTTATTCTGTGTTCCGGATCCGGACCCGGCGAGTCTCGGATCCGGGTCGGGTCTACCCGAACAAATTTGCCAAAATTTATAATTTCTAACAAAAAAGAGAAAAAGATATATTTGTAAACTAATTTCTAACTAATGCAAAGAAAAAACCAAATAAGAAAATAAATCAAATTGATTTTACTCAAATACATCATCCTAATCAAATTATATTGATAATATATATTTTTTATAAATTATTAAATCATTTATATCCGGATCCGGGTCTAATACGGGTCGGAATACTATATTCCGTATCCGACCCGTTTTTTTGTTTGAAAAAACGGATCCGGATCCGGATAACGGAATTAAATCCCTACCCATACCCGAAAAAATTTCAGGGATCCGATCCGGATCCGGGTCTAGACCCGACCCGTTGACAGGCTTAGGGTCACCCATCCTAGTACTACTGTCGCCCAAGCACGCTTAACTTCGGAGTTCTGATGGGATCCGGTGCATTAGTGCTGGTATGATCGCACCCGCCATGTTCCTTTCGCTTTATTCTTTTAAACTGCCACGTCCTGTGAAGCAGTTTGGCTTTTCTGGACCCGAATTCATTCTAAGCGTCAATTCATGAATTTCCTCTCATCCTTTTATTTATTTACTTTTATATTTTTTTCTTGTTGCTTTGCACCTTTTTTTTCACTCGTCGCACAACTCTCAATTATCCTGAAATTGATCCTTCACGCTTGCGCTTATACATTTGCGCCGACAACATTGACCGACGATCCGGGCTTCGATCCAGCCGTACCGTTCCTGACTTGTCTCGCGCCTTCAGATCCGCCTTCATGCTTCGATAAGAAGCAAAATATAAAGCAATCGTTCCGACGGAGCTAAATTACTACAGCATAAAGAACGAAGGGGAAATTTGGATTTCGAAACAAAAAAGGGAGGGGTGCAACACGAGGACTTCCCAGGGGGTCACCCATCCTAGTACTACTCTCGCCCAAGCACGCTTAACTTCGGAGTTCTGATGGGATCCGGTGCATTAGTGCTGGTATGATCGCACCCGCCATGTTCCTTTCGCTTTATTCTTTTAAACTGCCCCGTCCTGTGAAGCAGTGTGGCTTTTCTGGACCCGAATTCATTTTAAGCGTCAATTCAAGAATTTCCCCTCATCCTTTTATTTATTTACTTTTACATTTTTTTCTTGTTGATTTGCACCATTTTTTTTTCCCTCGTCGCGCAACTCTCAATTATCCTGAAATTGATCCTTCACGCTTGCGCTTATACATTTGCGCCGACAACTTTGACCGACGATCCGGGCTTCGATCCAGCCGTACCGTTCCTGACTTGTCTCGCGCCTTCAGATCCGCCTTCATGCTTCGATGAGAAGCAAAATATAAAGCAATCGTTCCGACGGAGCTAAATTACTACAGCATAAAGAACGAAGGGGAAATTTGGATTTCGAAACAAAAAAGGGAGGGGTGCAACACGAGGATTTCCCAGGGGGTCACCTAGGGGTGTCAACGGGCCGGGTCCGGGCCGGAATTCATTATTCCGGACCCGGACCCGGATCCGACCCGTTTACCCGACGGGTCTTTTATTCGGTGTTCCGGATCCGGACCCGGCGAGTCTCGGATCCGGGTCGGGTCTACCCGAACAAATTTGCCAAAATTTATAATTTCTAACAAAAAAGAGAAAAAGATATATTTGTAAACTAATTTCTAACTAATGCAAAGAAAAAACCAAATAAGAAAATAAATCAAATTGATTTTACTCAAATACATCATCCTAATCAAATTATATTGATAATATATATTTTTTACAAATTATTAAATCATTTATATCCGGATCCGGGTCTAATACGGGTCGGAATACTATATTCCGTATCCGACCCGTTTTTTTGTTTGAAAAAACGGATCCGGATCCGGATAACGGAATTAAATCCCTACCCATACCCGCAAAAATTTCAGGGATCCGATCCGGATCCGGGTGTAGACCCAACCCGTTGACCGGCCTAGGGTCACCCATCCTAGTACTACTGTCGCCCAAGCACGCTTAACTTCGAAGTTCTGATGGGATCCGGTGCATTAGTGCTCGTATGATCGCACCCGCCATTTTCCTTTCGCTTTATTCTTTTAAACTGCCACGTCCTGTGAAGCAGTTTGGCTTTTCTGGACCCGAATTCATTCTAAGCGTCAATTCATGAATTTCCTCTCATCCTTTTATTTATTTACTTTTATATTTTTTTCTTGTTGCTTTGCACCTTTTTTTTCACTCGTCGCACAACTCTCAATTATCCTGAAATTGATCCTTCACGCTTGCGCTTATACATTTGCGCCGACAACATTGACCGACGATCCGGGCTTCGATCCAGCCGTACCGTTCCTGACTTGTCTCGCGCTTTCAGATCCGCCTTCATGCTTCGATAAGAAGCAAAATATAAAGCAATCGTTCCGACGGAGCTAAATTACTACAGCATAAAGAACGAAGGGGAAATTTGGATTTCGAAACAAAAAAGGGAGGGGTGCAACACGAGGACTTCCCAGGGGGTCACCCATCCTAGTACTACTCTCGCCCAAGCACGCTTAACTTCGGAGTTCTGATGGGATCCGGTGCATTAGTGCTGGTATGATCGCACCCGCCATGTTCCTTTCGCTTTATTCTTTTAAACTGCCCCGTCCTGTGAAGCAGTGTGGCTTTTCTGGACCCGAATTCATTTTAAGCGTCAATTCAAGAATTTCCCCTCATCCTTTTATTTATTTACTTTTACATTTTTTTCTTGTTGATTTGCACCATTTTTTTTTCCCTCGTCGCGCAACTCTCAATTATCCTGAAATTGATCCTTCACGCTTGCGCTTATACATTTGCGCCGACAACTTTGACCGACGATCCGGGCTTCGATCCAGCCGTACCGTTCCTGACTTGTCTCGCGCCTTCAGATCCGCCTTCATGCTTCGATGAGAAGCAAAATATAAAGCAATCGTTCCGACGGAGCTAAATTACTACAGCATAAAGAACGAAGGGGAAATTTGGATTTCGAAACAAAAAAGGGAGGGGTGCAACACGAGGATTTCCCAGGGGGTCACCTAGGGGTGTCAACGGGCCGGGTCCGGGCCGGAATTCATTATTCCGGACCCGGACCCGGATCCGACCCGTTTACCCGACGGGTCTTTTATTCGGTGTTCCGGATCCGGACCCGGCGAGTCTCGGATCCGGGTCGGGTCTACCCGAACAAATTTGCCAAAATTTATAATTTCTAACAAAAAAGAGAAAAAGATATATTTGTAAACTAATTTCTAACTAATGCAAAGAAAAAACCAAATAAGAAAATAAATCAAATTGATTTTACTCAAATACATCATCCTAATCAAATTATATTGATAATATATATTTTTTACAAATTATTAAATCATTTATATCCGGATCCGGGTCTAATACGGGTCGGAATACTATATTCCGTATCCGACCCGTTTTTTTGTTTGAAAAAACGGATCCGGATCCGGATAACGGAATTAAATCCCTACCCATACCCGCAAAAATTTCAGGGATCCGATCCGGATCCGGATGTAGACCCAACCCGTTGACCGGCCTAGGGTCACCCATCCTAGTACTACTGTCGCCCAAGCACGCTTAACTTCGAAGTTCTGATGGGATCCGGTGCATTAGTGCTGGTATGATCGCACCCGCCATTTTCCTTTCGCTTTATTCTTTTAAACTGCCACGTCCTGTGAAGCAGTTTGGCTTTTCTGGACCCGAATTCATTCTAAGCGTCAATTCATGAATTTCCTGTCATCCTTTTATTTATTTACTTTTATATTTTTTTCTTGTTGCTTTGCACCTTTTTTTTCACTCGTCGCACAACTCTCAATTATCCTGAAATTGATCCTTCACGCTTGCGCTTATACATTTGCGCCGACAACATTGACCGACGATCCGGGCTTCGTTCCAGCCGTACCGTTCCTGACTTGTCTCGCGCTTTCAGATCCGCCTTCATGTTTCGATAAGAAGCAAAATATAAAGCAATCGTTCCGACGGAGCTAAATTACTACAGCATAAAGAACGAAGGGGAAATTTGGATTTCGAAACAAAAAAGGGAGGGGTGCAACACGAGGATTTCCCAGGGGGTCACCTAGGGGTGTCAACGGGCCGGGTCCGGGCCGGAATTCATTATTCCGGACCCGGACCCGGATCCGACCCGTTTACCCGACGGGTCTTTTATTCGGTGTTCCGGATCCGGACCCGGCGAGTCTCGGATCCGGGTCGGGTCTACCCGAACATATTTGCCAAAATTTATAATTTCTAACAAAAAAGAGATAAAGATATATTTGTAAACTAATTTCTAACTAATGCAAAGAAAAAACCAAATAAGAAAATAAATCAAATTGATTTTACTCAAATACATCATCCTAATCAAATTATATTGATAATATATATTTTTTACAAATTATTAAATCATTTATATCCGGATCCGGGTCTAATACGGGTCGGAATACTATATTCCGTATCCGACCCGTTTTTTTGTTTGAAAAAACGGATCCGGATCCGGATAACGGAATTAAATCCCTACCCATACCCGAAAAAATTTCAGGGATCCGATCCGGATCCGGGTCTAGACCCGACCCGTTGACAGGCCTAGGGTCACCCATCCTAGTACTACTGTCGCCCAAGCACGCTTAACTTCGGAGTTCTGATGGGATCCGGTGCATTAGTGCTGGTATGATCGCACCCGCCATGTTCCTTTCGCTTTATTCTTTTAAACTGCCACGTCCTGTGAAGCAGTTTGGCTTTTCTGGACCCGAATTCATTCTAAGCGTCAATTCATGAATTTCCTCTCATCCTTTTATTTATTTACTTTTATATTTTTTTCTTGTTGCTTTGCACCTTTTTTTTCACTCGTCGCACAACTCTCAATTATCCTGAAATTGATCCTTCACGCTTGCGCTTATACATTTGCGCCGACAACTTTGACCGACGATCCGGGCTTCGATCCAGCCGTACCGTTCCTGACTTGTCTCGCGCCTTCAGATCCGCCTTCATGCTTCGATGAGAAGCAAAATATAAAGCAATCGTTCCGACGGAGCTAAATTACTACAGCATAAAGAACGAAGGGGAAATTTGGATTTCGAAACAAAAAAGGGAGGGGTGCAACACGAGGATTTCCCAGGGGGTCACCTAGGGGTGTCAACGGGCCGGGTCCGGGCCGGAATTCATTATTCCGGACCCGGACCCGGATCCGACCCGTTTACCCGACGGGTCTTTTATTCTGTGTTCCGGATCCGGACCCGGCGAGTCTCGGATCCGGGTCGGGTCTACCCGAACAAATTTGCCAAAATTTATAATTTCTAACAAAAAAGAGAAAAAGATATATTTGTAAACTAATTTCTAACTAATGCAAAGAAAAAACCAAATAAGAAAATAAATCAAATTGATTTTACTCAAATACATCATCCTAATCAAATTATATTGATAATATATATTTTTTATAAATTATTAAATCATTTATATCCGGATCCGGGTCTAATACGGGTCGGAATACTATATTCCGTATCCGACCCGTTTTTTTGTTTGAAAAAACGGATCCGGATCCGGATAACGGAATTAAATCCCTACCCATACCCGAAAAAATTTCAGGGGTCCGATCCGGATCCGGGTCTAGACCCGACCCGTTGACAGGCCTAGGGTCACCCATCCTAGTACTACTGTCGCCCAAGCACGCTTAACTTCGGAGTTCTGATGGGATCCGGTGCATTAGTGCTGGTATGATCGCACCCGCCATGTTCCTTTCGCTTTATTCTTTTAAACTGCCACGTCCTGTGAAGCAGTTTGGCTTTTCTGGACCCGAATTCATTCTAAGCGTCAATTCATGAATTTCCTCTCATCCTTTTATTTATTTACTTTTATATTTTTTTCTTGTTGCTTTGCACCTTTTTTTTCACTCGTCGCACAACTCTCAATTATCCTGAAATTGATCCTTCACGCTTGCGCTTATACATTTGCGCCGACAACATTGACCGACGATCCGGGCTTCGATCCAGCCGTACCGTTCCTGACTTGTCTCGCGCCTTCAGATCCGCCTTCATGCTTCGATAAGAAGCAAAATATAAAGCAATCGTTCCGACGGAGCTAAATTACTACAGCATAAAGAACGAAGGGGAAATTTGGATTTCGAAACAAAAAAGGGAGGGGTGCAACACGAGGACTTCCCAGGGGGTCACCCATCCTAGTACTACTCTCGCCCAAGCACGCTTAACTTCGGAGTTCTGATGGGATCCGGTGCATTAGTGCTGGTATGATCGCACCCGCCATGTTCCTTTCGCTTTATTCTTTTAAACTGCCCCGTCCTGTGAAGCAGTGTGGCTTTTCTGGACCCGAATTCATTTTAAGCGTCAATTCAAGAATTTCCCCTCATCCTTTTATTTATTTACTTTTACATTTTTTTCTTGTTGATTTGCACCATTTTTTTTTCCCTCGTCGCGCAACTCTCAATTATCCTGAAATTGATCCTTCACGCTTGCGCTTATACATTTGCGCCGACAACTTTGACCGACGATCCGGGCTTCGATCCAGCCGTACCGTTCCTGACTTGTCTCGCGCCTTCAGATCCGCCTTCATGCTTCGATGAGAAGCAAAATATAAAGCAATCGTTCCGACGGAGCTAAATTACTACAGCATAAAGAACGAAGGGGAAATTTGGATTTCGAAACAAAAAAGGGAGGGGTGCAACACGAGGATTTCCCAGGGGGTCACCTAGGGGTGTCAACGGGCCGGGTCCGGGCCGGAATTCATTATTCCGGACCCGGACCCGGATCCGACCCGTTTACCCGACGGGTCTTTTATTCGGTGTTCCGGATCCGGACCCGGCGAGTCTCGGATCCGGGTCGGGTCTACCCGAACAAATTTGCCAAAATTTATAATTTCTAACAAAAAAGAGAAAAAGATATATTTGTAAACTAATTTCTAACTAATGCAAAGAAAAAACCAAATAAGAAAATAAATCAAATTGATTTTACTCAAATACATCATCCTAATCAAATTATATTGATAATATATATTTTTTACAAATTATTAAATCATTTATATCCGGATCCGGGTCTAATACGGGTCGGAATACTATATTCCGTATCCGACCCGTTTTTTTGTTTGAAAAAACGGATCCGGATCCGGATAACGGAATTAAATCCCTACCCATACCCGCAAAAATTTCAGGGATCCGATCCGGATCCGGATGTAGACCCAACCCGTTGACCGGCCTAGGGTCACCCATCCTAGTACTACTGTCGCCCAAGCACGCTTAACTTCGAAGTTCTGATGGGATCCGGTGCATTAGTGCTGGTATGATCGCACCCGCCATTTTCCTTTCGCTTTATTCTTTTAAACTGCCACGTCCTGTGAAGCAGTTTGGCTTTTCTGGACCCGAATTCATTCTAAGCGTCAATTCATGAATTTCCTGTCATCCTTTTATTTATTTACTTTTATATTTTTTTCTTGTTGCTTTGCACCTTTTTTTTCACTCGTCGCACAACTCTCAATTATCCTGAAATTGATCCTTCACGCTTGCGCTTATACATTTGCGCCGACAACATTGACCGACGATCCGGGCTTCGTTCCAGCCGTACCGTTCCTGACTTGTCTCGCGCTTTCAGATCCGCCTTCATGTTTCGATAAGAAGCAAAATATAAAGCAATCGTTCCGACGGAGCTAAATTACTACAGCATAAAGAACGAAGGGGAAATTTGGATTTCGAAACAAAAAAGGGAGGGGTGCAACACGAGGATTTCCCAGGGGGTCACCTAGGGGTGTCAACGGGCCGGGTCCGGGCCGGAATTCATTATTCCGGACCCGGACCCGGATCCGACCCGTTTACCCGACGGGTCTTTTATTCGGTGTTCCGGATCCGGACCCGGCGAGTCTCGGATCCGGGTCGGGTCTACCCGAACATATTTGCCAAAATTTATAATTTCTAACAAAAAAGAGATAAAGATATATTTGTAAACTAATTTCTAACTAATGCAAAGAAAAAACCAAATAAGAAAATAAATCAAATTGATTTTACTCAAATACATCATCCTAATCAAATTATATTGATAATATATATTTTTTACAAATTATTAAATCATTTATATCCGGATCCGGGTCTAATACGGGTCGGAATACTATATTCCGTATCCGACCCGTTTTTTTGTTTGAAAAAACGGATCCGGATCCGGATAACGGAATTAAATCCCTACCCATACCCGAAAAAATTTCAGGGATCCGATCCGGATCCGGGTCTAGACCCGACCCGTTGACAGGCCTAGGGTCACCCATCCTAGTACTACTGTCGCCCAAGCACGCTTAACTTCGGAGTTCTGATGGGATCCGGTGCATTAGTGCTGGTATGATCGCACCCGCCATGTTCCTTTCGCTTTATTCTTTTAAACTGCCACGTCCTGTGAAGCAGTTTGGCTTTTCTGGACCCGAATTCATTCTAAGCGTCAATTCATGAATTTCCTCTCATCCTTTTATTTATTTACTTTTATATTTTTTTCTTGTTGCTTTGCACCTTTTTTTTCACTCGTCGCACAACTCTCAATTATCCTGAAATTGATCCTTCACGCTTGCGCTTATACATTTGCGCCGACAACTTTGACCGACGATCCGGGCTTCGATCCAGCCGTACCGTTCCTGACTTGTCTCGCGCCTTCAGATCCGCCTTCATGCTTCGATGAGAAGCAAAATATAAAGCAATCGTTCCGACGGAGCTAAATTACTACAGCATAAAGAACGAAGGGGAAATTTGGATTTCGAAACAAAAAAGGGAGGGGTGCAACACGAGGATTTCCCAGGGGGTCACCTAGGGGTGTCAACGGGCCGGGTCCGGGCCGGAATTCATTATTCCGGACCCGGACCCGGATCCGACCCGTTTACCCGACGGGTCTTTTATTCTGTGTTCCGGATCCGGACCCGGCGAGTCTCGGATCCGGGTCGGGTCTACCCGAACAAATTTGCCAAAATTTATAATTTCTAACAAAAAAGAGAAAAAGATATATTTGTAAACTAATTTCTAACTAATGCAAAGAAAAAACCAAATAAGAAAATAAATCAAATTGATTTTACTCAAATACATCATCCTAATCAAATTATATTGATAATATATATTTTTTATAAATTATTAAATCATTTATATCCGGATCCGGGTCTAATACGGGTCGGAATACTATATTCCGTATCCGACCCGTTTTTTTGTTTGAAAAAACGGATCCGGATCCGGATAACGGAATTAAATCCCTACCCATACCCGAAAAAATTTCAGGGGTCCGATCCGGATCCGGGTCTAGACCCGACCCGTTGACAGGCCTAGGGTCACCCATCCTAGTACTACTGTCGCCCAAGCACGCTTAACTTCGGAGTTCTGATGGGATCCGGTGCATTAGTGCTGGTATGATCGCACCCGCCATGTTCCTTTCGCTTTATTCTTTTAAACTGCCACGTCCTGTGAAGCAGTTTGGCTTTTCTGGACCCGAATTCATTCTAAGCGTCAATTCATGAATTTCCTCTCATCCTTTTATTTATTTACTTTTATATTTTTTTCTTGTTGCTTTGCACCTTTTTTTTCACTCGTCGCACAACTCTCAATTATCCTGAAATTGATCCTTCACGCTTGCGCTTATACATTTGCGCCGACAACATTGACCGACGATCCGGGCTTCGATCCAGCCGTACCGTTCCTGACTTGTCTCGCGCCTTCAGATCCGCCTTCATGCTTCGATAAGAAGCAAAATATAAAGCAATCGTTCCGACGGAGCTAAATTACTACAGCATAAAGAACGAAGGGGAAATTTGGATTTCGAAACAAAAAAGGGAGGGGTGCAACACGAGGACTTCCCAGGGGGTCACCCATCCTAGTACTACTCTCGCCCAAGCACGCTTAACTTCGGAGTTCTGATGGGATCCGGTGCATTAGTGCTGGTATGATCGCACCCGCCATGTTCCTTTCGCTTTATTCTTTTAAACTGCCCCGTCCTGTGAAGCAGTGTGGCTTTTCTGGACCCGAATTCATTTTAAGCGTCAATTCAAGAATTTCCCCTCATCCTTTTATTTATTTACTTTTACATTTTTTTCTTGTTGATTTGCACCATTTTTTTTTCCTTCGTCGCGCAACTCTCAATTATCCTGAAATTGATCCTTCACGCTTGCGCTTATACATTTGCGCCGACAACTTTGACCGACGATCCGGGCTTCGATCCAGCCGTACCGTTCCTGACTTGTCTCGCGCCTTCAGATCCGCCTTCATGCTTCGATGAGAAGCAAAATATAAAGCAATCGTTCCGACGGAGCTAAATTACTACAGCATAAAGAACGAAGGGAAAATTTGGATTTCGAAACAAAAAAGGGAGGGGTGCAACACGAGGATTTCCCAGGGGGTCACCTAGGGGTGTCAACGGGCCGGGTCCGGGCCGGAATTCATTATTCCGGACCCGGACCCGGATCCGACCCGTTTACCCGACGGGTCTTTTATTCGGTGTTCCGGATCCGGACCCGGCGAGTCTCGGATCCGGGTCGGGTCTACCCGAACATATTTGCCAAAATTTATAATTTCTAACAAAAAAGAGAAAAAGATATATTTGTAAACTAATTTCTAACTAATGCAAAGAAAAAACCAAATAAGAAAATAAATCAAATTGATTTTACTCAAATACATCATCCTAATCAAATTATATTGATAATATATATTTTTTACAAATTATTAAATCATTTATATCCGGATCCGGGTCTAATACGGGTCGGAATACTATATTCCGTATCCGACCCGTTTTTTTGTTTGAAAAAACGGATCCGGATCCGGATAACGGAATTAAATCCCTACCCATACCCGCAAAAATTTCAGGGATCCGATCCGGATCCGGGTCTAGACCCAACCCGTTGACCGGCCTAGGGTCACCCATCCTAGTACTACTGTCGCCCAAGCACGCTTAACTTCGAAGTTCTGATGGGATCCGGTGCATTAGTGCTAGTATGATCGCACCCGCCATTTTCCTTTCGCTTTATTCTTTTAAACTGCCACGTCCTGTGAAGCAGTTTGGCTTTTCTGGACCCGAATTCATTCTAAGCGTCAATTCATGAATTTCCTCTCATCCTTTTATTTATTTACTTTTATATTTTTTTCTTGTTGCTTTGCACCTTTTTTTTCACTCGTCGCACAACTCTCAATTATCCTGAAATTGATCCTTCACGCTTGCGCTTATACATTTGCGCCGACAACATTGACCGACGATCCGGGCTTCGATCCAGCCGTACCGTTCCTGACTTGTCTCGCGCCTTCAGATCCGCCTTCATGCTTCGATAAGAAGCAAAATATAAAGCAATCGTTCCGACGGAGCTAAATTACTACAGCATAAAGAACGAAGGGGAAATTTGGATTTCGAAACAAAAAAGGGAGGGGTGCAACACGAGGACTTCCCAGGGGGTCACCCATCCTAGTACTACTCTCGCCCAAGCACGCTTAACTTCGGAGTTCTGATGGGATCCGGTGCATTAGTGCTGGTATGATCGCACCCGCCATGTTCCTTTCGCTTTATTCTTTTAAACTGCCCCGTCCTGTGAAGCAGTGTGGCTTTTCTGGACCCGAATTCATTTTAAGCGTCAATTCAAGAATTTCCCCTCATCCTTTTATTTATTTACTTTTACAATTTTTTCTTGTTGATTTGCACCATTTTTTTTTCCTTCGTCGCGCAACTCTCAATTATCCTGAAATTGATCCTTCACGCTTGCGCTTATACATTTGCGCCGACAACTTTGACCGACGATCCGGGCTTCGATCCAGCCGTACCGTTCCTGACTTGTCTCGCGCCTTCAG